>NC_134707.1:15786844-15939344 GCF_043290135.1 Rhipicephalus microplus
TGTGTGTGAGTGTGCGTGTGTGTGTGTGCGTGTGTGCGTGTGTGCGTGTGTTTGTGTGTGTGTGTGTGTGTGTGTCATCGTATTGGAAGGGTGTCAAGACCCGCAGAACATGCCTGATGACATTCATTTAAAACAAACAGATAAAAAACACAGTGTCATTATTGCAAACACGTCATTGATTTTCATGTCCAGATAAGTGTACGCGTTTTTCAAACTCCCTTGTACAGAGAAAATCGGGTCTCTTCGACTGTCATCGCTTCTAGTGCCGCGTCGTTGCATTTGGCGCGATTTGGTGAGCGAATACCTGTCATTCTGTGGCACGGTTCTTCGATTGTCTCGCAGAACACCGCGATTGAGCTGTGCCTAGAGAATCGCTGACAGCGCGGCGCTGCGTATGTGTTATTCATTTCTTGAATGTTGCTCTGTTATCACCAATGGTGAAAAGGATGAAGAAAAAAAAAACGTTCGGCGAATTCCTCAAACTTTCCTGACAAATAGGCAGTGACTTCACACACTCTTAAAGTTTTCAGGCTCCCTTGTTTGTTTTTGTTTGTTTCCTGAACGCCAGATGTTGCTTGCTCAGGCCAAACTCTGTCTTGCCATCAGCTGCATTCGCTTCCGTGTAAGCAACATGCCGTCAGGCGGAACGCACAACGTTACGGGATATCCTGCGAGTGAGAGTATACACTTCCAAAAAGCCGACATGCACTGGAAACTGCACAAACTTACGCTCGTTCCTTATATTTCTTTTTTTATTCTCTTGAAGCAGCTCGAGATCAAGTAAACAGCCCACGCAAACAACAAAGGAAAAAATTCATGGCCTCCTTGCTGCTGCGCATAAACATCCTCAAATCGCTTGGAGAGACGGTAGCAGTGCATATATTTTTAATAACATGCAAATGTCACGCGCACGACGTTTCCGTGAGATGTTTTTCACTCGTTCCGGTCTTTGCGCGAGTCCTAGCTCAAAGAACCAAATTGTTAAGGTCGAAGAGAAAAACTTTTTTTCGTGTTATTCATTTTCGCATCGCTTCACTACAGTCAACCGTGAGCTACGCTTGCTCTCAAGCGAGCCAATTCAACGCGCGTCGAAGCATTTAACGGCACAAGCCAAAGCGGAAGCTCAAGTTGAAGTCACTCGTTTTTCTTAGTCGCACCATCGTGTTTACTTTCAATTTCAGTTTTGCGTAAGAAACTCAAAGTTTTGAGTGAAAATGAGTTAAGACTTTTCGTTTCCTGCTACCCGGATGTTAGCTAATGCTAAAGTCGGACTGAAGGGTTGAAAAATGCAGTGAAATCCTTCCCATCTGCGCCTGCTTTGTTCAATCTTTAACTGAATCACATCTCTGTAAACTCAGTTCCACTTTGTCGATCCCGGGCTTTCTGCGAGTCTGAACCTCGAGCCATTCTTTTGTTCAAGTCGCAGTCGAGCATAACACGTCAAGAAAAATGGAATGCGAACTGAGGTTTTAATAAAGCTTCACACAGCATTCTAGAATTATTTCGTGGCATGCAAGTCATTTCATTCTTATTTTTTTTTTCGTTGTTTTCCCAATATCTGGTTCTTGGAGAATTTTTGTTTTATCACACAATTGCTTTACTAAGTGCCTCACCTGGCTTAATTATCTTCATAGCTTACTGCCTAACAAAAAATAAGAGCACCTCTAACGCCGTCATTTTGATTCGTATTTAAGGTGAAAGAAAGGTAAATAAAGCGACAAGGACTTAGTCTGAAGTCTAGGAGGGAAGTGAAGGATTGAACTTTGACGTCAGTGTTAATCAAATGCTTTACTCGGTGTGACCGCGCTCATTATGATATATTTACGCGTTGTTCTCGCCACTAATTGAAACAAGAGAAATAAAAGCGTGATTAAAGAGCCTCAAGTTTAAGCGTTGTCTTGATTACATTTACAGCATGCGCAATCAATATTGTATGGTTCTAAAATTTGATTGCGGCCTGTGGTAAATGTCTCCCAATGCACAGTTTATTAGAAACCGCTTAAGAAGTCACTTGTAGCCTAATACATAGTTTGTTTCGTTTAAGAAAATCGATATTCCGTCTCATGTGCGCACTGTCTTTAATGCAAGTCTGCGTGAGTATTTCAGATATAACGCTCTAGCCTACGTTGTACACTTCACTGAAATGAGTAAACAAAATAAAAGCAAGTCCCTGCAACCACCACTAGAGCTACCTAGGGCATTCTTGTATTGATTTTTTTAATAAAGTGTTACTATTGTTAAAATTACGGTGCGCCTGGAAAACCACAAAGGAGGTGCAACCGGCTCATTAAGGATGCGCCGGCTGGCATAGATGGTTGTGACGTCAGCACGAGAATGAAAAGGAAAAGGGGTGAGTGAGACAGAAAAGGGAGAGGGATAGTGCAACGCTTCAGAGCTTAGTAATAAGAGTGGATTGTGAGTAATGGTGGCGTATTTGGCACTGTCGCTGCTTTCATGATGTCTCCGTCAAAGACGCTGGGGTGGCCCTTTGTCTTATGCCTTTGATTCTTCCGAAGGAATCTTTTTGCTCTTGCGCCTAAAGGAAGAGGTGTGACAGTGCAGCGTCCGCCGTGAATGGCATACCCAGGAGGAGGGGGTCTAGGGGTTGAAACTTCTCCCCTTAAATTTGAAAATTTTGCATGTGTATGAACGCATGCACACAAACACACATCATCATGCATAATTTAATGGCGAAAGCCCTTTGCCTCTACTTCAAAAAGGTTTTCGACCTACTCCTCTGCAGGCCATGGCAGCTTCGCGCCTCAAGTGTGTGACTGCTAAACTCGAAGACAACGCGCTGTCGATTTCCCACCCCAGTGACCGCTTTGAGATGCGGCATAAGAGGGAAATCCTGTGTTTTTATTTATAGGGCAAAGTTAAAAGGCACTAGGTTGTCCCAACTGTCGCAAATGTCAAAAAATCTGGACTGCTAAGCCTAATAACATGGCTCGGAGTTCCAGCTCCGGTGGCAGCGTTTAGATGGGCACGGGACCGAAAGATCCTATGCACTTATACTTGTGTGCATGTTGAAAAACTACTGCTGTCAAAAAAAAGCTGACACTGGTAGGTTGTTGCGTCGCAGTGATGCTGATGCTACCCTAAGGATGTATCCCTAGCTTCATGCAACGTCCCGCACTCGTTCACAGCATAATTTCTGCAAACATGGCCTCATCAAGCGTGAAGACCACTAGACGGCTTTACGCGTTCCTGTCATAGAGTGCCTAGTTCTTTATATTGTTAACGACCTTCTGCTAAAAATTTTTTATGACGCCTTTCAGCTCTCTCTTAGTACTCTGAATCAGTGAACATTTTTTTCTAAACACCCCTTACGGCATTCCTCTGAGTCGTATCTTGGCGTTGACATGTGAACGGACCTTTTATTATTATACAACATAGTGTTGAGCACTAATTGCAGTTACTCAGCATGGATGCGCCGAAGCATATACAGAATGAATCGCGGGCAAATTCCAAGCACTTTTCAAACGGTACAAAGCTATCGTCATTAGCCTTTCTCGGTTTGCTACACGCAACCGGCGAAACATAGGGAAGTGTCTATAGTGGGATAACTGTTTAGGATCACCGCCATTTTGCTGTAGGAAAGAGAAATGATCAACGTCAAGAACGTGCACGCGCTCTCTCTACATGCTCTTCTGCAGCTTCATCCTCTGCTGTTTCGCAACTAGAACACGTGCGCCGATTGTTCCGGCATGGGCTCCTAATAAGCCCGATGAGTGAGAATATATATATATATATATATATATATATATATATATATATATATATATATATATATATATATATATATTAAAGAAGTGTATACCTAAGGGCTCCTTTTTCCGTGATTTTACGCAATAATATTGAAATCTAACAGACAATAATGCGAAGGAAAGTATAGGGGAAGCTATTGGACCAAATTGTAATGTAAGAATGAAGAAAAGTGGGGGAGAAGATAACTTGCCGTTATATATATATATGAAAGCGAGAGAAGACATTCAATAAAGAAAAAGAAATTGTTGACGATTCAAAACCACGAAGCCTCGATCCGAAGGCGAGCGTCCTCAACCGTCGTCAACACAGAGACGCTAGCGCACCAAATAATAGAGTTGTACAGTGTAGAATAGCAAGCGGGGGGGAAAGAGAAGTGAACAGGATGAGGAGAGATGCGATCACTAATAGGAAAGGAATTAGTTCGTGAGAGATTAAAGCACAGCGTATTAAGAATGATAAAAAGAAAAAAAATATAAAAATATAGATAAAAATACAGAAAAAAATGAAAAATAAACCATTCGAATGAAATAAATAAATAAATAAACAGAGAAAGCAAAAGACAAAGAGCAAGTACAAGCGAGACCGAAGTAATTGGAACGAAAATAAAGAGAAAATTGCTGATATTTGAAAAAAACAAAACCTCAAATGCCCGAACTACACACGTGCCAATAATCTCCTACGTCGCTCCTTACCATTGCTACTGCGGCGCAAGCTACGCCACTTCTTTCTTTATTTGTTAGCTTTTGCGTTACGATAGGTAAACTAGGTGCTACAGAATGAATTCTTGTAATTCGGGAAAGCAGCATGACGTCAATCAAATTCACCATTTTCACTAAGTTCGCTTGGAGCAAGTAATGTGCACATAATAGTTTAGCGAGCTACATCAGGCGACATTTATTGATCTGGTGAGAAAAAAAAACCATCAACTGGCAATGGCGAACCACTCTCAATTTGCGATCATGTTCAGTCAGAATTTCACCGCATTAGTCCTTCCTACTGATACATTCTAACGTACGTCTTTCTAATTATTTTGTATTTTTGTGTGCTATTCGTGGAATATATGTGACCAGCATAGGGGAAACGTATGCAGTCCTGAAAGAAGACGTTTGCAGTTATTGGAACACGTATGCAGATATATTCATATAAAGGACGTATGCACTCATTCTATTCGAATAAGAGACGTGTTATATTGTCTTGAAGCCCTGAGACTTCTACAGTTTTGAAATGATCGCAAATGGACTGAACAACGTGGTGGTAAACTTGTTGTGAATCTGTCTCAAAACCACAATTACGCTACACACTAAAAAAAATACACAAGCTTAATATTTTTGCAAAGGTTTTGTATTGTTCTTGAAGAACCGTGGTGTATTGCGTACGCGCTTTTTAGAAAGCTTTTTTCAGGCTTTTTTTATGAAGACTTTTTTCGTTTGCACTGTAATGTGTTACGTTTAGAGTACAGTTTAACCAGTTTCTTCACGTACAATTTCATACCGGGGGTGGTATGAAAACGTCACTACAGAATCTCTGACACTGCCCAATCTAAAACCTATTGTCTAAGTTTCTGCAGACGAAAAAAGTTACAAACGTCAACGTGAGCCCATCTTAGACACATGTCGATAAAAGAACATAAAACCTTGGAGAGATGAATTCCGCAAGGTAATGAGAATGTTCGAGCAGGAGGGAGATTCGATTTTCTCGCGATGTCTTTTCGAACTTCTCGATCCGATTTCCTGACAGAAACAGTAATAACCCGCCGACATACGTGGCAGGTTGCGACAATTTAATTCTGGCTCTTCGCTTGTTCGACAATTACGCAGACGACTAGTTTTGACATCCGCCCCATCTAAATTGGTTTTGAAGGTCACAGAGAATGTACGGGTAAGGCAAGAGCTCGCCCAATCCAATGGGTACCGCAAGCCTTGCCGACTGTCCCGAAATAACGCAGGTGGGACTGCGTAGATTTTAAACTCTGTGCAATGTAGCCTGCCCGCACATGCGCGCGGAATTTGCGAGCACGCTACATTCCTGTATTATTATTATTTATTTATTTCAGAAGTGCTGCCAGCTTCACACATGAGGCCTTAGGCAGGGGTGGGTGATACAAAAAGGAAACAAATATGAAGATACAACAGGAAGGGAAACACGTCACGTAGAGCTACACCATCAAGAACTAGTGCATCAAAGTAAAACGCCAGTACTTACACAACCGTAGTGGTTTACGCGTACACGTACAAAAAAACTATGATGACAAACATCTGCTCATACAGAACTGAGAAACAAATATCATATAACGGTTCACAAAACGGCAACATTTCAAAAATACAACGCATTGATATTAAAAAAAAGTGATAAAAATGATAGAAATGATTATGCCACGTTACTGCACGTGGGCCATGTAGGCACAATTCACAGCACGATAACTTCAATTTTTTTTTTGCAAAAACCGTTATGCTGACGTGTGTGTAGGGGGGCCAGAGCGCTATGCACTTGTGTTCATGAGATTTCTCTTCACTGGTCTCGCGCAACATTGTTTATAATGTTCCAGAAGTCAATTCAATTCAAATTGACACAGGCGTGAGTTTTCACCCATTCCGCACATCACCACCAGCTGATTAAACTGTCTGACTCTTCCTTTAGAATTTAATACAACCTGGCAGAAGATGTTTTCTGTGTGTCTGCAGGTGATGCGCAACACACATACAGCCTCTCAATAGAGCATTACAGCTTCTACGTGACTCGATATTAGGACAGCGGTATACTGTAGGTCTGTGGTAAAGCACCATCTGTGAGTTAAGTGCCACGAAAGAGCTGTTGACCTGATTGCGAGCCGCGAACCCTAACGAAGCTTTTTTTTAAGAGCGTAATTTCTCGCATGGCGAATGTCTCCATGTGCCATTATGTGTTTTTCAGTGTGTATCAGCACCTGCAGCAGAAAGTCCTTCGAATATCTTGGCTAACATCAACATTTCATTTAAGCGATTCTTTGTATCTATAAAAAACCCATGAAGATGCTCCCACTTGGCGCTTACTCCAGATGAATATAGTTTCCAAAGCTTGTAATCCCTCACACTTTTTACGTAACGTAGTAGTAGGCCGACTGTTTTTTTTTTCTGTGAAGGGTGCTAAAACTTGCACTATTACACGTGGGAATACTTCAAGCAGTCCGGTCTTACTAAGAATATCCAGTCCCTTTCTCCCCCACTACACGCTCTCTCCAGTACAGCCCAGCACGACAAGCGAAAACTGATTGGCGAGGACAGCCAGAAGGCATTGACAGATAGCTTACAGTGCACTGCATAGAAAAAGCTGCAACTATAGTGCACTTATTTCTATCCACAGTGAGAGCTCGGACGTATTTTAAAAGAAGTGCTTTCTTGGCTGTTGCCTTACACGCCATCTAATAATCATGACAGCAATTTTAACCGCTTTCCGCACGCAAACCGCTTCTTGGAGACCAGTCGACCCTTCCTGGCGTCATACCAACACTGAAATATCATGTTTGCACAAACCAATAACGACCAAGCAAATGACACCCCTGCAGACACACCAGCATACAACCATGGACACACGCAAACTAAGGCTCGTATCCTCACACCTAAAGTTTTGTACCGTAACGCAAGTTGGTGTGTCAGTGAGAACTGCGAAAGGGATGTGTCAGAGGCGGATATCAACCGGGCTTTCAACGCACGTTAATCGATTTGCGCAGTAAACACCGAACTTTCAGAGACGGATAAACACCCGATACGTAGAGAACAGCAGGACGTGGGATGTCACCATCATTGCGAGACAACGCAATCTATTCACCGGGTGTCCACACGAGAAGCGATATCATATTTCACCCCCGACGTCGCGCCTGATGACTCGCGATCACAGTTGGGAAATGGCTCAGCTCCAAAAATAGAGTCACGATGGCAGACCAACCTTTCAGTGTCGCGAGAAGACCGAAGATAAGGGTCAGGCGCAGCGCGTTGAAAGGTTTTCCCCTTCCCTTTTTTTGATAACTCGAATTATATGCCTACACTAACGATGAAACGTGAATAACACACACAACACGCAATAGAAAAATAGTATAGAAAACTTGGCTAATTGGATGGCCCTTGTGGTAATATTAGCGCGAGAAGATGGTAACACGAGAGAAAAAACTACGCAAGCCATGAACCAACAAATGAATTGCTATATCTTCCTCACGAAAATTGTCAGAGAGAGATAGCCAGGGTTTTTCTCACGCATGGTTGGTCGCAGCTTGATAATTTACCGAGTGCCCGCGTCGGGACACGTCATAAACAGGACGGAGACGTTGCCTGCGGTTTATCAGATAAGTAATAACGATGCGCCAAACGCAGCAAAAGGGAGGAAAAAAACTTGAAGTGGCCATATTGTCAGTTATTCTTTATGGGTAGGAACCAAGAAGAGTAGCAAACAAAAGGGGGAGCTTCAACTTAAGAAAACAGCACCGAGTTTAATGAGAACCGTGCCACATAGAGCGTATACTAGCTTGGCGAAGACTGATGAGACCTTTCGTACCATGGAGCTCGCGAGGAGAAAGAAAAAAAAAGTATGATAACAGTGCCTCTTATCACCGACCTCCAGCCTCAACGTTGTCACTGGCGAGCTCACAAAAAGTGCATGCACCAGAAGAAAAAAAAAATGACCGCAAACATGTGCACACACATAATATACTAAATTGGGAAGCAAGAGACCTTTACGGTATATAAAGAAAAGGTGAAAAGGAAAGGAGACCATCATCTCTGGAACTCAACGAGGGATTCAGAAGGAATGAATCCAGGACGCGGCAACAGGGCCGCCTATCTCGGTTCAGACGCGAAATCGGGGGCCGCATTTTCATGACAGCGAAGTGCTGGGTGCCTAGGTGGCGCTTCCGGCGCTATGAAAGCAGACCGTGCCCTGCGAATGACATGAACGCAGACGCACCATCCCTGGCACTGGCGTTCCCGACCGCCCTTTTCCGCACTGTTACGGTCCATTGAGTCTCCGCTATGTTCTTTTCTCGTTTCTTTCATCTCTCGAATCGTGCCTACGGGTGGGAAAGTCGTTTCCCGATTCAAAGCACCGAAAACCATTCCACTGCGGTGCCGTTTGCCCTTGGTTCACCTGATGTGGGTTGGGGACGTTTTGTTGCGCGATAACCCTTATCTCTCGACCAGTTCACACCGAAAATACCATGTCGACACCCACAGTGGTGAAAGGCCCGCTTTGTTCGGCTGCGCCTGGATTCGAAACCCGCCTGAAGGGAATATCCGTAAAGCCTGTAGTTCGAAAATGTTCTATGGTCTTCGTTGCGCTTCCGCCAGGTTGAAAACATTCAATATTTTTTTCTTTTACATCCCGTCAAAAGGTTGTAGATCGACAATTGGTAAAGTTGAAATATAGCCGAGTTGGGCAGTGTTAAATAGAGAAAAGTGAGGACTGGTTTTGCAATGTAATGTTACCGGCGCAATCACCAGATAGAAACGTCCAACTGGCAGTGAACGGTAGGTAACGTATCCACGGAGCTCCTGCTGACAGAGACCTATGATATAATGTATTTTGATGCATTGAATGTAACGTGCGTACCAGATATGTTCTAAAAGTTTGATGGAACGCAGTTACAAAATTGTTTCCTTTATTAAGTGCCATATATGGGAAAGGAATGTGCATGAAGTGAGCTATTTCTTCGGCGAAGGTTTCCACTCTTCTAATACATAGATTTTTTTCTCCAACTATATTTTAATATGTACGCAACTTACATCATCCATGCAACTAAAACATTCTTAAAGAATTAGTCAAGCTAATCTTGCTACGTAAACTCATGTATCTGGCAGGCGAAGTTTTCCATCCGACAATTAGCCAAAAGCCAATCGCAGTCTCGACTGAAAGAAGATCATGCACTGCTAAGGATCAATCACAATGCGATGTACATATTCGTAGGAATGTTTTTTCCAACCTTGTAGGTTATATACCCGAATGACGCCATGCCAGTTTTCTGTCCAACCCCAAATATCAGAGGAAGCTTCCGACAAAAAAAAACATGACGTGAATGCGCGATGACAAAAGCCTCACGGCGAAAGTAATGTGAATGTTATCCCTATTTTTATACCGGATATATCGGCACGTGGCGGAAATATACGACTCTGTTGAACGACCACAGTTACGAAAAAAGGCAAGCCCTCTTGGCACCGGAGTGCGGCACCGCCTAGCGCCACGACAACGGCAACGTGAAGGAATAACCCAGATCCTCAAACGTGAAGCCTGCTTGCGACTAACGAGATGTAGGTCACGTGCATCATAAAAGTGGACTTGAGCCCGTTTCGGGACGTGTTCCTTTCCGCGTGCCTTTTCTTAGCAATTCCATTTTGGAATGAGAAAAAAAAAAGCAGGCAGGGAGGCATAAATAGGGGCCCGGATTCAATTTACGACCCGCGTCGACAACCGAGTCACACACACTAGGCACATGCGAGCCACACACTCGGCACGTACACATTTTCCAGTGGCAACACACATTACAGGCTCGCCATTCCCAAGTGTGACGTTCCTGAGCTAAAGACGTACACAGACGCTGAAAGTAGCGGTCTGAATTTCGCGTTTGCCGAAAATCGTCAAAGAGTACGACCCCGACTAGGACGTGCACGTGGAGGTCGACTGTGAAGCCTAGGGCTATTCTACATGTCTGCTTACACTTTTTTATTGTCAACGTGCCGTAGAAAATGTACTGAGGAATGAAACATCATGTAGCAATAAACAGAGGTACACACTTAAAAAAACATTACCATCTGTAGAATTCTGTGTACTGTGCTGCCTCCACCAAAGATCGCATGTACGGGGCTAGCAGCGTGATCCACACGGGCCGTGTTGGATGGGTGACAACAATGAGCCCAGGCTCCAGAAACAAAAATGTGAAATTGCCAGGGTCTGAGTTTCAGCTAGTCGGTAATGCCATCCTCTTGAAATTGTTTGGTGGTAAAATACGAAGCCAGTGAATAAGGACGTACAGAGCGCTACACACAGAGCAATACAAACAACAAACAGAACGTTGTGAATGCACAGAGCTGTGACAGAAGATGACAGACTAGTAGACGATTCTGTACACAAAAAAATTGTATTTCACATGTAACTCATCGCATCTAATAATTCAGTATGTTAATGCTGCATCGTATACCAAACGTCATAAGTGTCTATTACGAATAAGGGATGCAAGTACACAAGGAGACCAAAAGCTGTAGTTCTTGAGTATACCGGAAAATGAAATTCACACCACACATACAAGCTTATGAAAGACGCTGCTATTTAGGATTTACCATGGCATGCTCCCAACCCGAAGTGCGGACCTTGGCGAGACATCGCTGGTCTGTGTGCTGCTCGCAAAACATGGTATCATGAATTCGTACAAGGGACTCTAAATAAATCAAATTCGCATGCAATTTTAAATGATAGCTTTGGCTAACATGGGAAGACGAGGTTGTGAGGTAACAAATAAGTTCAGCGTGCATAACGGTAATCGGCACTTCAAATCAGCAACTAAGTACAATAATTACCTATTGTAGCTAGCAATGATGTAAAACTGTATCTATGAGATAAATTCCCCTTCTGCTGGGCCAATCTTCTCTAATGAATCAGTGCCATGTTTGGAGGACAAGAAGAAGTAGAAGATGATGATGAAGCGACACTAGCTGCCACCTATTGATAGTATCGCCCAGACCGAGTTCGGTTGAAACAGACAAGGAACATACAGAAGAAATTATTTAAATCAGTAGGTTGTACATTACTGCCATTCCAGGCAGTAATGTTCAGAAAAACAAGTATTTTATGTTGAGAAAGAACAGAAACAATCCTTGTGATTATATGCGCTGCCTAAAAAAAGAGTTGCCGTTATTTGAGGAAAGAAAGAACACAATTTAGTTCAAATTATGCAAAGCTACTCAGTAAGCTTTTAGACAAATGTGTTAAAATACTTCATTTCTATTACTTTAGCCCTTATAATAGGCACCAATGATGCCTGTCCCATTAGCTTTGGTTGGAAGTGCATAGATTTGAAATTCAAAGCCCTGCTATAATCTCGTTTGAGTTTTTGTAGCTAGTCGTAAAATTCAAAATTACTTTGCTATCCAGCCTGGAAGCACTATGGCACATAGGTGCATCTCTTCACAAGTTGAGGTGAGTTTATACCACACGTGGATTTACTGAACGTCACGCACCTGACTTTTTTTTTTCAAGCTGCATAAGCACACATGCACTGATATGTAACATTCGTTCATTTCGAAATAGCGCCCCCTCCACCCCATCCCCCTTTTTAACAATCTGAACGTCGATTCATCTACAATAAAATGTACCTCGCAATTTTTTTCTGTACCCCTGCCAGGCTTTATCACCTGAAAACATCCACAAAAAAAACACTGTTGAACTTTTGCTACTTCTTACGCTTTCCAGGACTCCCGACGTTTTTCACCACAAAGGAATGCCTCGCAATCTTGCCTTGAAAAACAGACGGGTGACGCTTATCTTTCTCTAAAGAATGCAAACGAACAAACAGAAGACAGGCCTCAAAAAGAACCCAGAATGCAATGTACTGCTTTTTGTTTCGAATAAAGTGTGCTTTGTCACCAAGGGTTCCCTGTTCGTCCACTAGTTTTCCATGAGAAGTGTATATATGCTTTCGTGACAGCGACACCTTCTACATACCTGTAATTCTTGCTCGACCAGTCCCGGCGTAAGATTGAGCGGAGTGGACTGGGCGACACGTGCGTGGGTGACGCTGGAATGCAAAGCAACTCCAATGGTACAGTTGGTACGAGTTTCGCCAAGCACAGGCGTTCCTTTAACGCTTTTCTCGCTAGTTCACGCCTGCGCTGTTGATGTTGCTGGAGGGATGTTGGTGCTGCGGAATGTTTGAGTGACAAACGATGGTGCGACGGCGAGTTTATATAACCGTGGGCAGCCGAGCGTGTCCCTTGTGTGTCCGCGAAAAAGAGACGCCGACTAGGTAATCCTCTCCAGGGAACGTAATAATTTACCGACGGCGAAATCGTTCCGAGAGTAGATCCCGTGTTTTCAATATGCGGTATCACAATGGTAGGACTGGACTGCTGATGACATAGTCGTCTGCAAAACATCAGGTACGCGGAAATTATTTTTCGGGTGGCCAGTCTCCCGGCTTGGTGAATAATGAGGGTCCCAGCCTTCCACCTTGCTTAGAGCACGCGTTATATCTTTACTTTTGATTTGGTGTTGATGAGCGCTGTGGTCGTAAAGCTGTGCTTTACGCAAGCCATGAGTAGAAACACGCAGCGCGCGCCTAATTGCTTCGGTGCGCGTGACGATTATTGATCTCGCGTTGGCTTTAGAAATGAGCCTTCATCTTACGCAGGCCTAATTGGTAATGAAGAAATAAGATAAAATGACTCAGAATTACTATGATGGCTCTAATATTTAGGGCTGTTGCGCGGAAAAAATGCGAAACTCACTACTCCGTCAAGCAGATGTTAAAGACGCAAAGTCGTATTTTCTGCGCCATATAATCATTCATGGCAACCGGAGCTTAAGATGGATTCACGGAATAATGATACCTTACCTTGAAGACAATTATCCAACAAGATTGATTAAATCCCAGAATACTTGGTGATCACGTAACACAAGAAATATTTCGGGCAGTTTTATTGAAATACACTACACTCGGGGTTTTTGTGGTGAAAAGTAAAACGTATACACAGTTATAGCCACGCTTTGTCACTTAGCTCGGTTGCCTGAATACTTTAACATACCCAGGTGCATAATTGAAATCAACTTTGAACCCTTCTACTTTTGCTGAACTGTCGTGATTAAGCGTCTAAAAATAAACGTGAGGAGGAGCCAAAGCTTTCTTGGAGATTCGGTGGAACTTTATTGGCAAATAACTGATAGCCTGATTTAGGAAAGCAGGAATCAGGTAGGAGCAAAATTTATCGTTCATAATATTCTCAGTCAACTCCAGGTACAGTGTGGTTTGGTCGTTTTGTCATTAAATCTGTACTCAAATTTATACGGATTCGCGGCCTTCACCCCCAACACCGCGAAGCTGGCATATTCTGGTATTTCGGCAGGAAAAAAATCACAGCATATCCACTGAATGAATGATGATCAGTGTGTAAGCGTCCGTCAGCCCGTTCGTGTTTATGTCCATTCCTCGCGACCCTCGGTGCGTCCATCCATGCGTCTGTCCGTCTGTCTGAACGTCCGTACGTCCGCACGTTCGTCCACCGTTCATTCCGTCTTCCAGTCTGTCTGTCCGTCTGTCCGTGCGACCATCTAGTGAACACTTCAAGTACCACCATCTCCCATCTCGCATCCCGGTGGCTATGTATGACAACTATGGATGATGAATAGACTCACGCCTTAAAGAGCTTCGCCCCTAAAAAAATTTTTCACTGCTAGCGTGACGCCGAAAATTTGGAAGCGACCATACTGCGCTTCTTATATCTTCGGTAGGGGCTCTCGGTCCTAGCTAGGCTTTCGTCCACCTTGGTTTACTCTATAAGTAAAACTTGTGTTTCGAGCGCTGCCGCAACAAATCACCGAGGCCACTTGCAGAAAAGAGTGTGGTCAAAATCTGTTCCGCCAGGTGGCGCAACAAAGTCAGCTGCTCTAGATTTTTAAATACACTTAATTGATTAATTTTTAATAATTAAACTGGCAGTTAACAAGCCCGCAGTGATTTCACACATCAACGCGTCCTAAATTAGCCAGACCCATCGTTTCGTAATTTTAAAGACTATTGCTGACTATGCATAGAATAGACACTAAATGTTCTACTGAAAGTTCGTGAAAGGAATCAGGAGAATTATGCATAGCTACTACAAAACAAAAGTTGAACTTAAGTTACCGTGACCTACGTTATAACGAAAGAAAAATGAGTTAGCAGCAAGAAAGCTACTATGACACTTTTAACAACTAAGTGCATGACGTCACTTCAGTTGTCATTAGTGTGAGAGCTTCAAGGTTTGTTGATTCAAGAAAACAAAGAAATAGAAAGGCAGAAGGTAGATAGGTTAACCAAGAAAGCATCCTGTTGGCCACTGCACACTGATTGATTTGGAAAAGGGAGCACAAAGATGAGAAAGAGACAAAAAAAAGTATTCTATCTAAGCAGGAAAAAGAGCAAAGAACACAATCTAAGACAACAGTAGAAAGCAGAAAAAGAATTCAGAGGGATGGCTATAATGTACGGGCGACGCTATGACTTAACAATGACGGAAAGACGTCAATCCATTCTGACGAAGCGAGAATAACCTGGCGTTCGAGAAAGATAGTCGTCCGAAGGAAGCCTGCAGCTTGCCGCTGCAGCGGGTGGCCGTTCTTTGTTTAATGAATACGCATCGGCGAGTCCCAGAATGAAATAGAAACCCTGCCCGAAACCGCAGACAGCTGCAGCCACGAAAGAGATTACGAGCTTCCAGGTGGGGCGGGTAAACAAAGGCTGCAGCACTTTCTGACTGACAGCCTGCCAACCATAGAAGGTGAGGCTGAAGGGCATTAATCCTGCTTCAAACCCTCATAGCTGTCACTTGTAGCAGGGCTTAACAGAGCGGTAAGGAAACAAACTTTGGAAAAAAGGGAGCAAGTCCGCAAAGAGTTTCACGGGCATGGGCGGTATGTTATATTGGCGCGGCGCGATATACGGGCCATTCAGAGGCTCCAGTTTAGGCGGTTGGCCAAAGAAAAGGGTCGTTTTTTCTCGTTTCGCAACTTTCCCCTGGAGGGTTTTCGGAGTTTGCCGTAGGGAGGCCATCCGGCTATGGCGCGGCATTGTCGACGCAATGCTCGGTTTGGGCAGCCAGTAGCTGGATACTTTTTCGTCGGCGATTTCGTACTTGCCATCGTAATTCCCAGTCGAGCCGCGTGCCGCTTGGCCCGTTTCTTCACTCTCCTATTGCGAGGTGCAGTGATTAAAGGGCTGAGGCTACCGCTACTTGTGCTACTGTTTATTTCGTTCTGTTCCCCTTCGGGATTTCGCTCGGGTTCCCCTTCGGGAGTTTAAAGTGGGGCGTGGATAGTTCTGTGTTTTTGGTGCGAAAAACATACGCCTCCTTCAGTTCTTGACGATGGTGTTTCACGTATACGGTGGATATCGGCGCTTGTAGCTACTTCATACGCCTCGAAATATCTCTAAACGGATTGGTGAGTTCTTGTTTTCTGTTGTTTCTTTTTAGATTTTTGTGCCTTTCGAGCAGGAAACGTTTGCTACACACCCTGAGCTAGTCTGTTATCTGGAAGGTAAAACATTGTGCAACAACCTACTTTCGCCTCGCGCTTACAGTCAGCTTCTACGGCTGGCCTTCATTTGTTTCTTTCCGAAATTTTCGACGGCGTGCTAGACTTCGCTGCGACCCAACGTGGTCGGTGGCACAATTTACGAGGAGTCTAACGACTGTGTGTAACGGCAGAAGTCTAATAGAATCTGTCTTGTAATGTGGGTCCACTGGCGTAGTCAATTACCGTGATTTAAAAGCAGCAGCCTATTTGAAACAGTCAAGTGACAGTAATCAATCAGCAAGTGCCCAACAGCTGATCTCTAGTAGTGTTCTAACAGTGGGAATGAAACGTCACGAATTCCACCGCAAGACTACATTAGCTACTAATATCTGCTCACCAATGTAGCAGGAGTACAACAGTGGCAGTGGGAGAGTAACAGAAGTGTTTCTAGTGAAAAAAAAAGAAAGGTTAATTTTTTTACGCAGATTCGCTCATTCTTTTGCCTCAAACGAATTGAAAGCCAAATGGAGCAACGGGAAGGTTTAACTTTTTCGCATTTACTTGAGCTGGAAGCACATTTTTCACACACACACAAAAAAAAATCGTTTCTGTACCAATACTCCCACCAGTCACGTCCACCATAACGACTGTGTGACTTAATTTATAGAGCACAGCGATAAGCATTGACGTGGTAATAAGGGGCTCATAACAGCGAATGCCACTCGAAAAGTTTTTGTCAAGTTTTACGAATCTCAGCGCTGATTTTCTATTCCGTTTGCTATCCGAACTTACCTTATTGAGCTGCAGTTTCGCAATGTACATAGTGATTCTACTTACAGACTCCGCATATCATACTTTCCGGGTACAATGGAATAATGATTGTTTTATTATAAATTAATCACAAGATTTTAAGGAAGTTCCACACTGCATCTACAGAATGTAAAAAAACACATATTTTCTACTTTTTTTTAATAAGAGACTTTACCATTCAGTTCGAATAATTGCTGTCTATGTTACACTTGCCGTAAGGTCAAAACCAAAATGTTACCAAAACTTTATAAAAAAAAACTCAACCTTAGTATATACATATCTCTTCGCCATGTGGTTAAGCCAGCCATATTTGCTGCGAAACTGTTTGCAATTGAGCTGGACACCCACTGCAACGATAACACACCAATAAAAATGCAGATATATCTTCACTGCGGGAAGCGCATTTCGTGTTCCACATACATTCGCTATGTCCTGCGATTACTGCGCCGCCAGAGAAGTAAAAACGATGCCAAAGGAGACGGCTGAAATGTCGAGGCGACTGTTGCAGCCTTCACAGTCCGAACTCCGTGCGGACATTGATATATGCTCTGCGAGTTGGCATCCAGGCTCTGCGTTATTGGATTGCAAGACTTATGGCTGTGAACTATAGGGCGAATGTAGCGAGCTTAGACGTTGACGTTAACTTCGAGACGAAGACAAAGGTCCAGTGACTTGGTCAGTTCAGGGCAAGTAATGCGCCAACTTGACTTGACCAGAAACTTTGCGTGAAATACTGCGTTCTCGTTCACAGTCGATTTATCTTTTATGAACATTTAAAAGATGTTTACAATCCGAATATTTATTAAAGTGTCGTCTTTTTTTGCAGGAGCAAGTACTTGTTTCTCATAAAAGCTCAGAATTCAGTAAAGTGCCTTCAGCAACAACACAATCTCTATCAGGATACTGATTATAAGAAAGCGAAGCAAAGAGTGACTGATGCGGCGGATCGCTGCAAGGAGCTAACAGCTCCGAAAATTTCGCTGTGTTCTACGGGACATATGGCAGCAGCTTTGATTGGCACCAGCAAGAGCATAAACGTCATTTCCAATGCAGTCTCGTGAACATTAAAGTTAATTCACTATACCCTTACTATAGTGCCACGTGCTTACTTGAAATCTCACATTTTTTAAACGCTGATCACTCCTGAGATCCACTCATAAACGCTGCTTGAGTTGAGCCTAACTTGAAACCGCCTTCAATGCAGTGTGTATGAAACATGTCTGCGCGTTTGTGCTAGATAGATAGATAGATAGATAGATAGATAGATAGATAGATAGATAGATAGATAGATAGATAGATAGATAGATAGATAGATAGATAGATAGATAGATAGATAGATAGATTTTCCGGGAAATGGGCTATGTAACGTGATCGCATTATATATCATGCGAAAGATCCAACTGAATAAAACTACAATGTAGAATGGGCTCCCCGTTTTATATAAGTAGGGAGAGGCGCCCCTTCCCCTCCCACAGTGTGCGTGCTTATTCTTACTTGCCAAATAATATCTTGACCGTAGACCTATGATGTCGCTGATATCGAAATATAGACTTTCGATAGAATTGGTTAAACTGCTGAATACACACTTTTAGTAACCAACATGTCTTTAAAGTACGGATATGAATTAAGCAGGAGGGCATATTGTCCGCTACCCAATGTAATCTATAGAAACAAAATTAAGCCCATATCAATTTAGCATTCAGCGCATAATAAAGTTTCGGAATCCTTTTATCTGTCTAACCAAATATTTTCCATAATTTGGCAGCTTTACAGTGTTTCAGTAAAGTAACTTCCTAGTTTTTATATCTTTCTAAATCACGAAGCCGTTTAAGCCCTTTTTGATTTTTTCTATCTTAAGACAATGCAGAAATCAGGTTTGAAGAAGGGCAGGTCTGAAATCCGATAGGGTCTCTAAGGAAGTTGATGACGTCAAAATTTTGGGATCTTCCAAAATAAACCAGGTTTCTGAATATGAAGCAAACTTTGAGGTGTCTGCTCGTAATTCAAAGAACGCGATCTTGTTAAGGCGCCATAAATTTGCTTATTCTGCCTTTGCACAGGAATCTCCAAGAAGAGAAATTTGAAGTTATACAGTTCAAAAGAAAATACTCTTTGATGACGAGAGAAGACCTCTCTTTCTCTTGCACTTTTTACGTTTTTTTTATGTCTGAGAGTTTTTCGGTTGTTGTGTAAAAACATCCCTCCTGTGGACTTCTTTTTTTTCTACTGCTCACAATGCCAGACAGAGAACGGAGCCTCTAGAGTCATAATTTATTACTCGAGTGACGGAAGGCTTGGAGAACATAAAGCAGAATGCTAATACGAGACGAGACATTATGTGTGAAGGATATGAATATGAGAGTGTGCGTTTTTCATATTAAAGAGCTATCCATAATCGCATGCATTTTCAGCAGCGATGCTCTTGTTTTGTACAATCTCTTTGTGCTTGAGTAAGCGAATTTTACTAAGATTTTTTTTTTCTGTTCTCGCGCTGTTGATTTTTTGTTCAATCGAACTACTATGGACAACGGGTGCAGAAAGTAAAGGAGAGTGAGGTGTTGTGGCCACACTTTTTTAATTTTTATTGTTTCTTTCTTCCTAATCCTGTTTTTTTAAGCTTCTTGTACCTCTTTTTGTATCTGCTTCTTTCTATTTCTCTCCTTATCTGACTGTCAATTTCTTTTTTTTTACCACGCTCTTGCTATTTGACACATCTTTTTTTTATATTACTTTTTCTAGCTCTCTGCATCTTTCTCTTTTTATCTTTCTTTCTTTTTGCTCTAATATTTCCTCTAATTTTTTTGATATTTCTCATTGTTATATTTCTATTCACTAAATCACTTAGTTCGCTATCACATTTTTTTGTCTTTTTGTTGGCTTTTTTTCCTCTTTTCTTTTTAAAATGTTCATACGCTTCCCTATGCCGAGCAAACTTTTCCTTCAACGCTCGTCCTAGCTCTACTTTGCAGTGGGGCTAGCCCAATTCCCGTCACGCATATTCACATGAGGACTTCTGCACACAGCAGCGAAAGTTACAAATAGCTAAACAGGCTTTGCTACCAATACATCGATACATATTCGTATATGGCTGCCATGCACTGCTTGTCAAAGAGCGGAGTTGGTTTTCCTTCTCATTTTCTTCTTGATCACCCTCCTTTCCGTTTCGCACTTCTTATATTTACACAAACTCACTCGCTAGATCAAATATAGTGATTGTGATGTACCGCTAAGGGCTATGGCAACCTGCAGTTGCGTGCGAAAAAAAAAAAATCAACGTTGCATGGACATTCTCTGAAGATAATCGAAAACTTATCTGCGACACGTGTCGCTTCTCGTGAGAAGTGCAAACAAAACTGCTTGTTTTCGTGTGGCTTGTCGTCAATAAATAGTAATTTCTTTCTCCTGCGGAAGTTAGTTCATTGCGAAATTCTTTGAGCGTACGACGTATTTATGAGATGCCTACTGTTCACGTGCTCGGAACTCAACAATGTAGCAGTTTTTTTATGTGTGCCTGTTTATGAAATTCAGACGTAATAAATAAATAAATGAATAAATAAATAAATAAATACCTATGACATTCATAGAAACACAAACTGCGTCAAGACAATGCAGTTTGCGGAGGATGCCGAGAGTAGTATGATCAAGAATTTAACATTCCGAAACCACGATATGATTACGAGGAGTGGCGTGGGAGAAGGCTCTGAAAATTTTGAGCATCTTGTGTTGTTTAACGTGCAAAGAAATAGCACAACATACAGGCCTTTACGCTCTTGTCTCAATCAAAATGCGAATGCCGTGGCCGGAGTCGTACCCACGACTTTCCTATAAGCAGTAGAGCACCGGGACCATTCTACACCCGTGGTGGCACGCGAACCAAAGTTAAACTTCCAAAGAGTGAATAACGTTTTGTGGGCGTATTGCAAAAAATAACGTCACTTAAAACTTAAGTGCGCCGTGAATAAAATTTCTTCTGTTACTGCTACGAAACGTAAGCACGCCCGTCGCAGCACTTTAAACGTGAATCCCAACTTAAAGATCGAAGAAATGTATTGCCAAGTTCTTTTAACAGTTTTGTGTGAACTCAAACAGGAAGAAAAGGAAAACGTAGATCGGCCAGTTTTGAAGACACGTTTCTTCAACGCGTCTCTTACTACTCAAGCACGTGCTTATTATATTATACTCATTAATTTCCGGGATCGCATCAAAAGAGGATTCCTTTGATGAGTATTACTGAGAGGGTTTTAAATTGTAAAGCATAAAAAATTAGCGATGCACTGTTACTTCAAACAGTCCTTGAAGCTCTGGTGAAAGCTACGATCGAAGAGAGAGCTTTATAATGAAAGCCCCGAGAAATATTAGAACGGTGCGTTGCACCTGAATTTCTTCGTGGTTATCTCATTTTGTGAAAACGTGTTATCATATGACTGCACTCACAACCTTTGATACTTTCAGAAAAGAAAACATTTATTTAATTGAAGAAAAGTGTCTTTAGTTCTTATCAGCACCCATCTACCGAGCTTTAGTGCCAAATGTGAAGTTTCCTTCTAGCGGATAATCCCATGAGAGATACTGCAAAGTGAAAGCCGGCACGTTTACAAGGAGAGCAAGGTGGGCTCTCAATTTACTATGTTAACAAAACCAATCAAAATCGGTGCACACTTCTGCGCAGAAACACCGGATAAAAGGAGAGAGGATGGCTGCCGTGTTTTCACTTATAATAGACAATTGCACGCGTTATACGAACTTTATAAGCTTGGCCCTTACCATTTCTGTTCATTTAGAGTTCGCTAAATTTACATTATAATTACTGCACTGAGGATAAATTTTTGCAGATAATGTAGCCCGTACTTCCACATTTGTTTCATTAGGTGCCACTGTGCAAGTGCTGTGCATTGTGTGCACTTCAGCTTTCTGTCAGTCTCTCTCTCTCTTTTTTTTCTGCCCAATTCATTTCCTTCTTCTCTTAAGCGTAGTAACCAGGAAACAGTCTAAAGGTGGTGAATTCAGAATTTCGTTTCAGAAGTGAGGGGGAAAGGGGAGGGTTTGACGAGTCAGCCAGCCTTTATTAAAATTCGTACAAGTATTTAGATACGCAAAGCCAGAATTCCAAAATTTAGGAGGGTTTCTGCCTCTCCTGATCCCCCTCTACTTAGATACAACAGTGTAGTATTGTTCACATCCCTGTCTTTCCTGTATTTTACCCCTTTCCTAGCTATTACTCCTTCTTATTCTTTTTTTTTCTTTTAATACGGGACCACTGTCTAAAGAACTGGTCAGGATCACAATAACTAACACGACCTTGCAAACAGTGATATAAGACACTGACAATCTTATTTTTTCATGACCTTCGGCCGCTCTTCCTATGGCAACGGTACACAGCCACCCACTTCAGTGAACTTACCACCGCTCTATCCACCGTCTTCTAACATTTCTATCAAAACTTTTCCTAACCACGCACGTTCACAGGGTCACTTGAGCGATCCTTCCATCCGTGCTTCCCCCCTGCATTCATTAGCCTTCTAAACCAAACTCCCGACTCCCTAGCAAACTACCTTCCTCCTATCGGGCCCTGCCGACGATGTTAAGAATGAGCTCGGTCGAGCACACCACCACCGTCATGCGTCCAGGATAGTCTTCTATAAACCACGGTAAGTATAAGACAAACTAATACCGTGTTTTTCGAGGTGTAGTCCTTTGTACCAGTGGACTTAAGGAAAGCGTAATGACTCTCATAACAGATAAAAAATAAGCGAAATACCCTAACAAGATATTTTCATATCTTCAGCACAATTGGCCAACGATGTCAGTCCTGTTGGCACTAAATATATGAAGCTATATATAAAGCTCAATATATGAAGGCGGTTGTTCCTGCAACTTTTCAACTATGGCATCACTTTTTGCAGCTGCAGTTGAAAGACCTCGGAAGCAGGTGATTATCTAGTTTTGAGTGCAATTTGTTTGTAAGCGATAAGAAAAACACCATTTCCAACCAAAATTCAAGCCTGGTGGCGGTGACGTTAAGACTAGCGTGGATTACTAGTCGGAAACAATACAGATCTAATCTTTACAAAGCATCAAAATGCAGTTATATTATAGAAAAGATTTCTTTTTGCGTGTGCTTTATTCATATACACTTAGATTCGTATAAGTGGATCCTAATATCTCATAAGGGATACCAACTTGTACTTTCATCGGTGAACTGTTTGTCATCGTTCAATCGCATAACATGAATACGGAACTGTTTCAGTGCGCTTTCGCTTATTTTGTGGCCTTTAAAAAGAAATGTTTAGGTGCTAAATACCAGATGTAAGATACCCACTGTTATGCTCTGGCAGGAAGTTTCAGAACTTCGCTTTCCGTAATGTCTCCTCCAATTTGTCAGCCAGCCTTTGTAACAGGCATCGCATCATCACTCGCTGAAATATGATCGTACAATATTTTTTTTGCGTAAGAATTCATCCTGCATACGTGGATCACGGGATGTTCATCCCGAACTCACTCGCTGTTCTTGGGGCGCGGACTATGGCCCGAACATTTCGGTACGCAGCCAAACAGGGCCAAGCCTTGCAAACCACCTGTGCCCCAGGCGCCTTCTCTTGCACAAACGAACACAGCAAAAGACGCGTCGTCCACTCTCTATGCTGGAACAAACTTGAAGGCAGTATACTATAGTCTGAGTCCACGTGCGCTGCGCTTGATTTTCTCCGATGAAGCGGGACGCGTGGCCTAACTCGATTGCCGCTTAGAGTCGCGCTCGGATGAGGCGGAGCCCCGCAGGCACGCCCGGCGTCTCTTTTTGCTTGCCTTCGCGTCTTAGCCTTTCGGGACGTGCGCGTTTCGCTAATAGATTGTCATCTCCCGTAAAGCTCATTCTGTGCAAACTGAGACCCTACGACGCGTGTGTGCCGAGTTTTCAGGAAAGAGGAGAGGAGGAGGATCATTTGCTTCTGCGAAAGCATTAAGATGCAGCAAAAACGAGTTTACGCTCGAATTTCACGCTTCGACGAGTGTTGGTAATGTTCGTTGAAGCGTCATCTTCGCTGCTGCCGTTGTGTCAGGAAACGAGGTCCCCCAATTCACGTGCTGGAATTGAATTTTGAGTTTAATCTGTTATTCTAACGTTCCTATTAAAAGTTTCGAAGAAATGTAATCCATTGCACGAAACAAGAGTTGAGGAAAGTCACCTTAGGGAGACACTCGTACAGTGACGCTCGCTACGCTTTTGTAATACTTTCTTTTGTAGAACTCTATCAACACATGAACGTAATCCTGAAATTCAATTCAATAGTGAGTTTTATGCTACGAACAGAGATTTATAGATATTTGGCGTGATTACATCAATATACTCTTGTCTTACTGTGCCAGCTAGGATGTTCATGCATACATTCAAACAATCAGAAACTAAGGTTTTTATTGTAAATTCTGACAGGGATAAGCAATTTGCAGGTATATTAGAACTTATTTGCTTCCGGAAACAAGTTCTTCAATTCTCGCATCATTCACGGGCATTACATTTTCGAGGTTTTGAAAGCTGTGAAACATAAAATAGCTCGTTTTGCCTACTTTCTTTTAGAAGCGAAGCTTCTTAAGGCGTGGGCTGTGCGTCCCCTGTATGTAGCCACCTCTCGTTTAATTCTTGCAGTGTTCACTAGATGGTGGTACTTGTAGCTGATGATGAAAAGATGCAACTTAAGATGTTATAAAATAGGATTGATGTCACATATGGCGCGTGTCATTGGTGGAAGGCAATCCTTCGATTTAGTGCGGTGACGTACGCTAGGGAGAGTGGACAAAATGTACGGACAAAATGTACGGACAAAATGTACAAAATCGAGTGGACAAAATGTACGGAGGATTCGTGGTTTGCCAGCTTTACCTCCGGAGCTTCGCCCACTCATCATCCTTCACTTCGTGGATATGGCGGCACTTTTTTTCTGTAAAAATCAGTCCAAGAATTCAAATTTATTCATTTTCTTTTTCAGTATGCGAAGCCTGGTCATTCAGTGCGCTTTATTTCTCCGTGAATATTGTTAATTTTTGAGGTATCAGATATACCTACAGATATATCAAGGCATATTTTTGGAGCTAGCAGGTGGAAGAACGGGCTTGTGCGCCTTTAATAATATCTGGAGTTTAGTGTTTCGAATCCCATACTTGTATCCATGTTCTGGAAGGTATTCGTAAAAAAGGTCCTATGCAGTTCTCGTCAAAGCCGTAAAACCTACTTTTCTAACTCCTGCTATGATCGGCCTCTCTGGCTTGGCACCACTTGAATGCTTGAGACAATGCGGCTAAGCTTGCCGTGATTTATTCCGTGTCAGCTCTTCCAGGGACGCGCCAAAAACGGCGACAACACGGCAGCAGTACTTGGAATCCACCAGCGCAGTCAGTTTGCTCTTCGAAAGCTGAACGTTAATTGTCGACAAATGATGATGTCCTCAGGTTAGCCGATCCCGGAGGCTATGCGATTCCGCATTGGGTGCAGAAAGCCTTCGCAGAGGTTGCGGGGGGGGGGGGCGGTTAAGTACAGCACCTGAAAAAAAATGGTCGACTTTCGCCTTTAGAACACCTCGGGCCAATACTTAAGAAACCCTTTGAATTGTTCGACTTTCAATTCTTGGGTGCTGCTGTCATAGGCTTCCGCACGAATGTTTTCACAATTTCTGTACGCAATGACGTCGACTAAAAATGCCATAAATTGCTGAAACCATACACGAAGTCATTCTCAGGCGTTTTAGTTTAGAATAGTAGCATTAATTCAATTGTTAAAGGAACGAACTGGCCGCATGACTAGCGCAGTACGGCATAAGATGCAAAACAAAAATCCCAAGTACAGTCTATTGAGAACGAAACAAGAACGTTGTCGCCTTCCAGACGTATGACGAAATGCATATGACCGCGGGACGTTTTATTCATGTTATGTTGTATTGTGTAAACAAATAAGGCCTCGCGAAATATCACGCATCTCATTTCAGTGCGTTAGCATTGCGACTAAGCGTTAATGACCCGTCTTGTATGCTCAATAAGTTTGATCCTTTCTGCGGTAAGAGCAAACATGGCGTCCCCCTAGGAAATCAACTCTTTTTACTTTCTATTCACAAGCAACCCATTACATTTAGAAACAGGCAGTATTGCGTGCATCTTGCGTCGCGCTGAAAAGGAAATTTAGCATTTATGTATCCCCAGCCCGTAATTTGGTATCAATATTCTTCGTTTTGCTGAAAAGAAACCACCTTCAATCAGGTTAATCTTCAGCAAATAAAACAAAAAGTATGGCATATCAAAAATTTATATAGGTAGTGTTGATTTCTGAAGACCAGATATATTCGCTCATGCTAATTCCCACACGAACGCTATTCAGGAGCTGACTTTCTAAGAATATAGAACATAGTTCTGTTCGTTATGGAAAGAAATAAGAATGGGAGAGAGCCCATGGGCACAACAATTCGAACGACAAGGAAGGGATCTTAGCCAGCCCAGAATAGCCGGTACGCTCCTTTACTCAGGAAAATTGGTATTGTAGTTTATAAGTGCCAGCGGTTATAATTCACGTCTTCTTATTGGCTCTGTGGATTTATTACTTCACCCAAACAATAAAGTGGGCAAGTGGATGAGTTTGACGTTGTGCGTTTAAAGAATGAAACAGAATTTCCGCAACAACATTCTTTATTGCGACGCATTTGCGGGGCGATATTCAAATTGTGCTCACGGTGTATTCGCGATGCTCCCCGTAATGCTTTTGCACTTGACATACGCAGCAGCCGTTTTCACTATTATTGCCATAGCAATTTCTATGGCAATTGTATGGGTACTCTCGACTGATTTTCGCTGTCGCTGTCATAGCCTCAATACATATATGTATATATGTAAAAGGCACAAGTAAAATAAATTAGAAGGTAAAAATTCCAAGGCACTATATACTGGGAATTTGAACCAACGACCCACCACGCCTCAGCGCGCTGCGTTAACCAACTGGGCCGCGCCATCATGGTGTTCATTTCACTAATGGTGTGCTATATATGAACCATTTACCACTGGCATACTGCCAATATACTTAAAATAAACATTCTTGAGCAAAACTTGTACGTTCGGCTTGCAGTTATGCAGCACGAAAAATGAGGCAGCTAGTTCCTCCAAAATCTTCTTTGCATTAGCCCTTGGTTTCATGGCCGATCCTCCGTGATGCGTGGAAGCCACATATCAAGGAACAAGCAAGCAAGAAAGCAAGCAGAAACGCAAGCAAGTTTCTCAAACCATCCAGTTGCTTAGGCGGTTAACGCCCCCACTGTAATTTTTGGGACAATCCAAGGCGGAAGTCTTGGTGAAAGGCATTGGAACTGTACTTCTCGCTACCATCACCGGTATCGTGAACGTTGACTATCGCCAAGGAGGGAAATGCCGAACAAACGCCGGCAGCATGGTTCTTAAACCCCGTAGCCTTACTTCGTATAATAGACTGATGTGTTGCTATCGTATTCATTGCTCGCCCCGCCGCGGTGGTCTAGTGACTAAGGTACTCGGCTGCTGACCCGCAGGGCGCGGGTTCGAATCCCGGCTGCGGCGGCTGCATTTCCGATGGAGGCGGAAATGTTGTAGGCCCGTGTGCTCAGATTTGGGTGCACGTTAAATAACCCCAGGTGGTCTAAATTTCCGGAGCCCTCCACTACGGCGTCTCTCATAATCAAATGGTGGTTTTGGGACGTTAAACCCCACATATCTATCAATCAATCGTATTCATTGCTCCAGCCTTGCACCGAAACTGTGATTTATTTCTGAAGCAGCAATAGCTTCACACTTTTTAGAGCTGAAATGCTATTGTTTGTTAAACTGTTCTATCTGTAGGCGTTTTGTTGCTGCCTGTGAAGCTGAGCTAAGGATAACCTGAAGCTTCACTGGCTTCTTACGCATGGTCTAAAACCACAGTTGTATGTTGAAATGAGTTAGATTTTATTTGAAATACGCAGCTTGCTATGCAATTCAGCATGGTTGAGAAAACTGACTGTGCAACAATCAAAAGAACATCACCATAGAGCATGGCAAGATATTCAGATGTGTGTGCAAATAATTTGAGTCAAAACTATTGGATGCACTTTTATATGCTATCTATCTATCTATCTATCTATCTATCTATCTATCTATCTATCTATCTATCTATCTATCTATCTATCTATCTATCTATCTATCTATCTATCTATCTATCTATCTATCTATCTATCTATCTATCTATCTATCTATCTATCTATCTATCTATCTATCTATCTATCTATCTATCTATCTATTCTAATAACACGTCGGCAGGGCAGTGCGCTCAAAGCCCGCACCGAGACATAATGAGCCCACTGGGGATCAAACCGCCGCCTCTACTAAACAAAACACGCCGAGGTCACGGACCGGGCAGCTCTGCAGATGCGCCTTCTCGAGAGTGCCTCGAGGCATAATAAGAACGTCCGCCTACATTCCCCATCCCATGCACGGACGCTGTCGCGACCTCCGCGCTGCCCTGTGAACGATAACAAGTGACCATATGATGCGTATATAACGCCCTCTCAGTAGTGGACAGTGATCCAGTGGGCTTGAGCAATGCGGCTACTGGTGTACCAGCCAGGAGGTCCAATCATGCCACCGCCGCTCTTGCCTTCCACAAGTATTTTTCCTGTCGCGGGTCCATCCTACATACCGAGGTTCACGTCAAAGGATTAGGGACACGCTGCGCAGCTAGCTGCAGTTTCCCGCTCATCCTCAAACCTGCTGCCACTTCCACTCGGGACCGGAGGACGCAATAACGGCGAGCACGCGACGTGGCTAGAGATGTGCCCTGTCGTTTTCCCTCAAGGCCAGACTATCTTCGCGACCTTTTCCTCGTTTTCTCTTTCCAGTTTTTTTTTTGCTCCAGTAACTTCTCTGCTGCGAGTAACACTCCCTCGTTTCCCACTCTCCCTACCATTGACACTTTTCGTGTCATAATTAAATGAAGTTCGGCACAAAAGAAACCGGACCAGAACAAAAGAGGGCGTACTGGGGACAAGAACGAGGACGTAATGAAGACAAAAATAATACGACGACTCTTACAGCCCTCTTTCCCTATCATTCTCGTGTTGTGTCTCTTTCACAAACCTTCTCTCTTGCTACCTACGCAACTACCCATTTCTCTATCTCACATCATTTCTGTCTAGCACCCCTACCTTTTTGCTACCTTTGTTTTTATATTTCTATTCATCTATTCCTAGTTTTCTTACTCGAACTTTATCTATGCCAGAAAAACCTCGTTACTACTCCTGTCCCTGACACTCTTGACTCTCTCTCTTACCTCCCGCACAACGCTCTCTCATACGCTTTCTCGTTCCCTGTTTCCCCCTTCTGACTACGGACAGCCAGGATAGGGTTTAATGTCGCGCGGCGTCGCTAAGCCTTACCTCGTAACTCCTAATGCTAGTCGACGGCTCTCGCCAGGCCGCGGACCACACTACACGTGTGCGGCATAACGTTTCTGAGCAGCGGCACTATGCGCCACGCCGCGGCAGTAGACCGTCTCGCCGTCGCAATCAGGGAAACTGCGCCTCTCGCGTTCTTGCCATCGGAGACACGGCCGAGAGGAGTTAACGCAGACGTGCTCCAGCGCGTGTCACTCTATCATACCAGCCTTTCCTCTTTGCCCATTTCCTCCCTCTCTCTATCTCTGTTCAAGCCGCAAGTGACGACCGTCGGAATAAGCTATCTACTGCATAACTGGTGAGATTGCTGCGAAAGTTTTGGGGAGGACTCGGGAAGACTAATGACGAACGTCATTGCGAAGTGCTCGCCCTGCATCAAGCGTCTAACTTCCCGTGTATATTCATTACAAATGTGCGCGTTGCGCGTCACGAGTTGAAAGAAAGGCGACTGGCTGATGATTGCCGCAACCCGCGGATCGAAGCTACCTCCACTGCAATGGGGTGAGAGGCTCCCTGCTGAAGCCTAATTATTCCGGTGGTATTAAAGCGAGTATCTCTAGGCTCTGAGTAGCGTCACTTTCGACCCATTGCAGAGAAGGCAGGTCAGAGTGTGAGCGCACCAATTAGGTTGAATCTATCTATCTATCTATCTATCTATCTATCTATCTATCTATCTATCTATCTATCTATCTATCTATCTATCTATCCTGTTTTATACGTCAGTGTATGAAGCATGACAACTTACACATTCCAAAGCTTGAAATTCGTCTTCCTTTTTTCTTTTCAATATGGGTTGTCAACGCACTGCCATAAATGTGAACATTAAACATCCCCGCGAGTACGAATGCCCCTATACCGTTTACCGATGGGAATGCTCTTAGCAGCGGAAGCTTTCTGCATGTATTCGTAGAACCGCCATCGCTCTAATACTTGACACGCCCAGTAGGGCAAACAAAAATGCAATGGAACACGAACACGAGGCAGCTAGTCCTGATACACCTTTCTTTATTTTATTCAGTTTTATCATCGCTTTAGTTGGTCGTCCTTTATTTTTACATCACAAGTCGCATAAGTGTTGCGGAGCCTGCTTTGTACCAACATGGCTACACGGCGCGCCTCTCAGCGCCACTGATGCGAGCGGAGCGCGACACGCGAACCACCATGGATGTTGTATAGGCAGCCCACTCTAGCGTGCAAGAAACCCGAATAGGAAAAGCAGCAGCCTCGCGGAGCATAGGGCATGCGCCTCGCTAGGCCTAACTGTTAGGCCTAACAGAGGTGCTCGTATGTTGTTTGTTCTTCCCCGGTGTTTCCGGCAGTAGAGCGTAAAGCCTCGGCATTCCTCGGTCTCGGGCCCACGCGTTCCCTGTTGCGCTTCCACGAGCACCATGGCTTTCTGCCATACGGCCCACGGTGCCTGAGTTCCAAGTCTTTGTTACGCTTTCGTGCCCACGCCATCTTGCTTCTATTTCGGCGCGCGTTTCTGCTGAATCATTTGTATTCACGTTCTACTGCTCGCGTTCCACTGCAACTCTTGAGCTCTTTTGAATGCATGACGTTCTTTGCATACCACTCCTTCTAGACTGGATATCATTTCTGTCTTTCATTTCCCTCGTGTTCCTTCCTCTCTTGTTCCGTACTCTTGACATTAGAGCAAGCTATCTCAGAAGCACTCGAAGCAGAATTACTTCGGAATTATCATTCGTCGTTCAGAAAGTCAGAAACGTCGATAGAACTAAAACGTGAAATTGCAGAGGGCTATGAAGCAGTCTACGGCTTTGATGCTTTACTAATGTATGGGCACTGTGTATGAAAAACTGAAATGTCAAGGGCGAATAACCAGAAACCTTTAATGGAAGGCACGACTAGGCATGGTTAGGCGAAATTTGTAATATTGCCTCTCCAACTGTACTTTTCTTTAATAAATTCTTGCTTTGGTAGATGGCTTCGATGCGGTCTACAAAAAGCAAGCACATCTTTTTCAAATATATTTCTTCGTTCAAAGTGAATGTGAGCAGCAATTTCTAATCCCAAAAAGCCTCATCCTCTAAAAGCTCTGTCGCACACAATAGTTGCATATGTGCCTACATGCTTACTTCTGGGTCGGCGCACAGATACAAGGCGCAAAATGAACAAAATGACAGGATCACTTGCCCAACTTTGCTGGGCCTACTCATGTACATTTTAATGGCAGAATATGTAGTTGCAGCGCTTTCCACTTTCCTTATAAATAAATGAACCTTAGAACAAGATTCGCTGCTTGTACTAGTAGAAAACTGCTTCTTGGCTCTTGTTTGATATTATTCGAGGTATTCTTAGCTCCCAAAAACAGGACTGCCCCATTGCGCTGCTTAACTTGGGTTGTTGCCTTGCTTTCGCTATCTAATATTTATCTCCCTTATAATGTTCTTCTATTGCTTTAATGTAGCAGGCTGCCTGAGACTATTCAGCAGCTGCCCATTCTAATGAGTAGAAATTAAAAGAAGATTTTCAAAAGCATCATTCCGATTAGCATTCTTGTGAACCAAACTTTCTTTTACAATTTGACAAGCGGCTACTTTCACTTTCAGTATGTAGGCCCATAACATGGCGGCAGCCAGATCACCTTTGCAATACTAAAATGGAAAGTGCACGACGTTTAGCAGAAAAGGCAAATGACACATTTCAACCAATCATAAAACTGCCTCGATCACATTATTGTGATTTTGTTTTTGCATAATTAACTCGGTTTCTTTCTTTTTTACTCAAATGTGCTCAAATTCTTGAGAAATATAACGAGTTCATTAAAAACTGAAACTCGAAACATTAGTCAACCTATACAAATTTCACCCAAGGTAAAAGCGTGCTATCCACTTTTCGGACATTTTGTAACTTCTTTTTAACACTTGTTCCTTCGGTAAAACAAATGCAGGTAGACAAATTGAAATTACCAGGCAGGAATATTTTCTGTCGATACCTAGTTATGCTATCCTTTCAATGAATGTCCTGGGCGTTTTGTATCAGACAATTTAAACAACAGCCCTTGCCTATTTCCAGAATATTGCTTAGGTGGTGTTCCCAGAACATTTACAGAATACTGCGAAGATACCGCTTAGGTAGATCTCTGCCCACATTTTCTGAAATTTTCCGCTGATGTTCTCAATATTGAAATACTGTCCACAACCAGCACAGTATTCTAAAAAATAAAAAGAGAACAAATAATGCTTGGGATGAAACGGATACGAAAAATGATGTTAAGGCAGACTGCTGAATCTTAATGGACGTTACCGACAACCAGCGGAAAAAAATGTACAGAAGACATGGAACATCTGTGTAGGCAACTGATACGGAGCACGAAGCGAAGGCAGTAACAAACAAGTCAGGTTTGAAATTTCACGAAAGTATTCTTCTTCATTTCCAGGACGTATATATGGCGTCATGTGGCAGATGCATTCGTAGAAAAATACTAGGCGATTTATAACGTCCAAATCCGCAAATATCTGTTCAGAGTCGGCACCTGCCCTATCGTTATGCATACACAACATCGAGCTTGAAATAAAAAGACGGGCACGATTTGCGCTTCTGTAATGGTTCCATACTTCTGACATTTTTTGACCTGATATAGATAAATCGTGCCTGCAAATACGGCAAACAAAATGAACAGGTTTCTTATTAGGAGAGCCGAGGTTCTCAGCCCTTGCAACAGGAGCCGAAAATTTGGCGCAACACTATTGGATCGTTAAGGATGGAGCTTCGCATTCAAGGCTGCCAAAAAACGAGTCTGCCTGGCGCAAAAGTTCGGCCTATCGATTGCCTAGCACGATGACGTCAGCAAAGTCGGGAAGAGGTTCTTTTTCAATGCGGCCCGCGTGTCACGAACAGAAACGCTGATGACATTCGCTCGGTGTCGCTGTGTCGAAGGTTTTTCACCGCATCTTAATCGGGGTGCAGTATTGAGAAGCTGTTGTGGAAGCCCGAATAGGCCACGACAAAAACAAACATAAATAAAACTCATTTCAGAGTATTCTAGAAGTGGGTGTACCAAAGTCGCAAGACATTAGTAAGTGGAGGCAAAGGGTGGAAAGTACTCATTATAGGTTCTCGAACATCTCAGTATGCAAAAACGAGTATGCCCACACTGGAAAAAAGTTAAAGGGAGAAGGAATAAACTAACTTCGACGCTTTGCTCGAGGTCGGAATTTTTTCACCTTTAGATGGCAGTATAGACTAGCAGCATCAGCGTGCGCACGGGGATAGCAAGGGGCCTGCCACCCTCCCTAACCACTAAGTCCACCCTCTGCATTGAAAGTAGGGAGTGGGGACGCCGTGAGTTCTGCTGGGTGAGGCGCAAAGCCAGCCCTATATAATGACATAATAAGAAGGGGGCGCTATGATAAACATACGCCCCCTCCCCCCCTCCCAAATAGAAAGCCTGCACACGCGTCTGACTAGCAGGGCAGCCTGCGCTAGGTTTAGAAGGAGAAGCATTCTCGGAATGTTCGCAACGCCTATTCTAAAAAAAAAGAGGATGACTAATTTTTGGTTTAGTGATCCCATGCCGCCTATTTCCCACTGGGTTGGGGCCCTCCTCAGAGTCTATGAGCAGAGAATTCGGCCACAAGGGCATTTGTACTTAGTGAGAACCAGTAGATACCTGGCGGCAGCAACTCGCTGCCTCCCACAGCAGCGGTAGCAACCATAAAGGTTATGCTGGGTTAAGGTGCACCAAGGAGCCTTTGAAGAATTTTATTTGGTTACTGTTTGCAATTTGAAGAATTTCATAGGACCACCATTGGGCTACTTTGAGAGAAACTAGTGCCAGGTCGGCATAATTCTCTACCCGGCGATTTCGCGGTCAGCACTAGGAATCGAACACCGTATCTCTCGCATTGGAAGCAGCCGCTCTAACTATGCTGTCACCGCTGTTGTTCTAACTTACTTGCTGTGGGGAGCTTCAGCTTTGATTGATTGATTTATATGTCGGGTTTAACGTCCCAAAACCACCATATAATTATGAGAGACGCCGTAGTGAAGGGCTCCGGAAATTTCGACCACCTGGGGTTCTTTAACGTGCACCCAAATCTGAGCACACGGGCCTACAACATTTCCGCCTCCACCGGAAATGCAGCCGCCGCAGCCGGCATTCGAACCCGCGACCTGCGGGTCAGCAGCCGAGTACCTTAGTTACTAGACCAGCGCGGCGGGGTGAGCTTCAGCTTTATATGACCGCTGCTCTTCCATCTGTAATAAAAAGGCTACAGTTTCTGCAATAAAATTACCATGCTATGCCAAGTAAGCGTAGCAGCCGTCACCATTAGAATTCGATTTGGCGTTGCTCGACAAGACGCTGGTATATGAGTGTATGGTCGCCCTAGTGAGTGAAGTGGTTTCGGAGCTCGCGATCACTCCAACGCTAAGCAAGAGGTGAGCGCAAAGTACATGGAAGGGTATGAGCCATCCACTGATCTTAGTCAATAAATCGCATACGACCATGTCCGTTTGATCAAAGTTCATGGTTGCTGCGCCATAGCAACCGCTCGTACTTCTTCACACTACAGAGCCGACCAGAGGGTTTTGTCACTGCTGGACCTCCACCATTCATCTAAAAGCAAATTTATTACTTACATATAGGCACACACCGCTTGGGGCATTCCAATCATTTAGGCTTAGGTCTCAGCCTGCATTCAAACATCAACATAAGAATATTTGCAGTGTAGACCCATGAATCCAAGCAGTGATCCATGGATTAGATTAAGATGCATGCTTTTGTTTTTCTTGAATAGGAGTTTTAAAACAATATACTTGCGAAATATCTAATGAGCCAATGACCATTGTGAGTGATAGACGGGTATCTCTCTAACGCTGCTCTAACCCCTTATCACTTCTTATCGACTCGTCTATTTACTATTTCTTTTTTCTTCCTTGCCGTAGCTAAGGACTCGATGTCCTTCCTGGAATAAAATGAATCCCCTATTTCTCTTTAGATATACAAGAAACAATATTCCTGAATATATCCTAATAGAAGGTAATCTTTATTCTAACGGACTACAGGAAGAAATCATGCTGCTTCAGAGTCAGCGTGGATGGCCCCATGCATAGATCGTCGTGAACCTAACAACACCATCAACCCCTCCCGGCGATGTTAAATAAACTAGACTCTGACATATAAAGAAAGTGCACTACTACTGCTACGCTTAAGATGGTCAGAAAAGGCTAATACGCACAGTAGTAAAAACGTAGTAAAAAGGTTTTCAATTTCGTAGCACGTTTTTTATCAGCCTCTCTTGACGCACATGCCCTGGAGCAATGCAACCTTGATTGCAAGCAGAGAACACGAAGCGGAAAAACTGTGCACGGCTTTACGACGGTGCCTACGGGCGAGTAGCAGCCGACATTTGCTGGGGCGTAAACTCGATAAGGCAAATCCAGCCTCACGAATGCGAATATGTGATTGCAGAACGAGGCAGGAGATAAAAAAATAGGAGTGGCCTTACGCGGGCACCGTTTTACACCCCGCGCTTTCTCCGTATAACTTTTTTTACGACTGCAGGGTATAAATCCGACTTTGCTAAGGGTGCGTCTACACTGGCATTAAAGTGAAATAAGAAAATATGGCACGATTACGTTGAGTGAACCGTTAAAGTATCGCCCAGTGCTCTTACAATACTTCTTTTGTTATTAGTTTCTTTCCTTTGTTCTAACAATTATTTCTTTTTTTCCAATCTTCAATCGTACTTCCTCACTTGCTCATTTCCTCAATTATCTGTTTAGTTTCTGTATTTTTCATTTTTTCAGTCTTTTCATTCTGCCATCCTTATTCATATCTTCTTTACTTTCTCCCAACATTAATTCACTACTGCATTCGTCCTTGTTTCTTCCTTTCTTTCCTGTTCCCGTTCATGCTTGTTCCTTTGCTTACTGCCTAATTTCCTTCTTTTCAACATTCAACAGATATTTCGTTCCCTCCCTTCCACAGCTCCTATTTAAAAGTCCCATCGCAATGATTGCGCTACACTCGAAAGGCAGCGTGTATCAATTCAAAGCCGCTGACGATTGTCGAACATAGACAGGGCAGTTCCACGCGCAGAACACTTAACGTTCATCACCAATTAACAGTTGACACTAATTTTGCCGGCCGTAAGTGAGACACCGGTTATCTCAAAGTAACCGTGCACAAGCTCACAAAAACACACACACAAAAAGGTATTCTCACTCACGCTTCCCGTTCTTTCCAGCCGCATACACTCAAACCAGTTTGCACCTTTAAGGGGATTTCGTCTGCGTATATTTACCATCCTACGGTGAGGGTGTTATGCCAAACAAACCAAAGCACTTATGTCACGTTTCAAGACACCTGTGACATGGGTGTTCTAGTTTGTCAAAACACCCTAACTGTAGGCTGCTAACTACACACAAGCAAGATACCCTAAAGGTGCAAACTGGGTTATATAGAGTGCGTGACGCCTGCACTCTGCTCCCGAGATGTCACCACGAAATAAGTTCCCCATTGGCTCACATGCGAGGAATATCAGCGATGAATTTTCTCTGAGTTGTGACGTAGTCGCACACGCTTTCTGCTTTGCTTCTCTGCTTCTCGTTCATAGCGTGCATTATGAACTGATTTTCCTTCGTTTTGTGGGTTTTCTAAAGAGCAAACGAAGATAGCACATATCCGAAAAGATCTAAATGCTAATAGGCTGTACCTTTCGTGGCTGAAGTAGTTCCTGTGTTTATAAGACACAACAGACAATGAGGTGGATATAGTTCCTATGGGAATGGCTACTTAAAGCGAGAAACAAGCCACTGCCACGTCTTTAAATTCGGATACAGTACAATGAGGAGCTTACGTTCAAAAAAGTATGTAATAATTATGAGTGCCGCCATAGTGAAGGGCCCCAGAAACTTCGACCTCCTGATGTTGTTTAGCATGCTCCTACATGGAATAGCACACGGGCCCCTATTACTTGATATTCGTCGAAACGCCACCATCGCCACCGGGGTCGAACCCGAGACCATCGGGTCAGCGGCCAAGCACCAGAACCACTCTTTCAGCATGCAGAAGTTTAGAAGCTTTTTAAAAAGTTCAGAACTATTTTCTTTTTCTCTCTTCGCTGCCTTGTCTGTCAAAATGTAATATAAGTTGCACGAAATATGTTCCCTGGATAATCTCACTTATTTAACGAAGGCTATAAAAAGCGAAGCCAATTTTCTTCTACCGTCTGCAAAAACTAAAAATAAAATTTGATGAAACGTAATCGCATTTGCAGTAGCTTGTCCCACCGTGAAGCGTACGCTGGTCTCATGGTCGTTATTGAAAATCGAAGGCCACCCGAAGCGAGCGATTTTGCAACATACGACACCCTACCCTCGCAGAATGATGAACGCTCCTAGTGAGACTGTCGAGGCTTCACTACTCTAAGCCCGCGATAAATGGGTAGTAATCTTGGGAGAAATTATTGCCAAAGCGTTTGCCAAAGGAATTCTCGCATTGTACCGGAAATCGATGGTGGTCTGAAACGAGCATCTATTTCTGCAAAAGCCGCCGCATCAACCCAGAACAGCTAAAGCTTTTTAAGAGAACGGCATGGCAATAAGATTCATAATTTGCCATTTGCGCACTTAGGTAATGCACATAGGTATGAGAGGGGTTCCCCTTCAAATATAGGGTTAGGGAGGTGGACAGTTTACAACAACAACTCCTTCCCTATTATGCTCATATATGGTACAGGCTTTGTGCCCATGCATCCTCTCTTAGGTGTCTAGGAGGATGCCCCCGCGTGGCCCCCCTTGTGCATTCCTATGGTATTAAGGTATCTCTTAAATGTTTATTGCAGGAGCATTTGCACAACCAATGACCGAGGGCCTCAAATTGATATAAAAGACCTCTCATGCGACAAGGAAAAGATAAATGGGACGATTCCCAGCCAAGCGAACAAAGTTCTGAGAATTTGTACTTTTCTCAAACAGGGCATTCCCGCACAATAAAAAAAATCAACACAAACATTCATACCTAGTGTCTACAAATAGCCATTAGTTATACCCTCGGAATAACTTCCCTTCCCCCATTCACTCCTATTATATATTGGAACGCATCCGTTTCAATGCGAGGCTGTTATGGTGGTTGTCATCCTGTCTGAGATGCGGCCGTACGCAATCGCGCTAACTGCGTGGGCTGAAATGGGCCCCACCGGTCCGGCAATTGAACTGCAGCGCAAAAGCATTACATGTACTTTTTCATGCGATTATTTCTATTTGCGACCTTGTCTCGACCGTGTGAACAAACCCACTAAACGCTAAACATAACCTTCGAAAAAAGCCTGAACGTGTTAAGCTCTCTGAAGGTGAATGCGAACGATATAGCTAGATTCTTTTTTTATTACTACGGTGGCGCCAAAAAGCGAGACGCAAGAGATGCAACCAAAACGCCCATAGGCAAAGCGCTACTGCCCCCACAAAATACATGTCTTTGCACTGCTTTTTTCGCCTAGTGTATCTCCGCGGCAATGGCAGTAATAAAAAACATATGCTATAACAACAAGCCTCTTCTGCGCCTTTATCTAGATCGCTTTCCTTTTTGTTTATTGCCAGGCGTGCAGAGGAAGATGAATGAATATTGTCCCCATTCGTACGTGACACCGGAGGTATGTGTCCCTTGGCGAAAAGGCAGCGCCATACGTGGTGCGACGTAAAATTGCGAAACTAGGGCTTAGGCGAGAAAGGAAATAAGGGAGCAAGTGGGGGAGGAACGAAGCGTCGAGATAATGGCGCAATAATGGTGGTGATGATGATGATGGTGATGATGATGATATGTGGGGTTTAACGTCCCGAAACCACTATATGATTATGAGAGACACCGCAGTGGGGGTCTCCGGACATTTCGACCATCTGGGATTCTTTACCGTGCACCCAAATCTGAACACACGGGCCTACAAAATTTCCGCCTCCATCGCAAATGCAGCCGCCGCAGCCGGGATTCAATCCCGCGACCTGCGGGTCAGCAGCCGAGTACCTAAGCCACTAGACCACCGCGGTGTGGCGCGCGATCATGGAGAAATGATATTATGAAATAGAAACAGGATGTTACGCAGTAATGGAATGGAATGCATATGTGGAAAGGAAGAGAAAAAACTTTATTCGGGCCCGCCGGTTTGCGAACTGGCAGGTAATGGGTCACTCCCACGTCGTTATTACTAAATAGTTAAAGAGGTAGGTGTGTGAGCAGTAGTGCATTATGGAAAATAAGTAACTAATTAACGCAGAAGAGGACAACGAATGAAATGAAGAAAGGAGGAAACGACAAACGAACTAAAGAGTGAGGAGAAAAAAAAAGGAAAGGAAAGGCAGGGACGTCAACCTGACTGCACCATGTTTCCCAGCCTACACTGGGTAAGAGAGAAACAGGAGGAAAAGAAGGAAAGATAGAAAAAGTAAGGCGCTAGCACGCATAGATGCGTGTACTGCACATGCCTAGAACGTCATAATGTTGCGAACTCAAAAAGTGAAGAACAAAGCAAAAAAGCCTGTCAAAGGGAAACAAACAACAACGCATGAACTTAGGAAGAAGTGAAAGGCGCCTGTTGAAGCAGAAAAGAAAACATGAAATGAAATGAGCGCGAAAAAAATTGATAGAATATTTAATTGGGGTACAAAATAAGAAAGAAGATGATGAACCACGAAAGAAAGGCTGACAGATGGAAGGTAATAAAAAAAAATTACGAGAACAAAGGATCTAAACCAACGTTGAACGCAGAGGTCAAGGAGGGAATAAAATAGGGCAAAAATTTGAGAACAAGGAATGGAAACGATAGATAAAACAACGAGAAGAAAAATTAGGAACTCTATAGGGAAAGAAATGAAGGAGAAAGAAGAGAAGTGACTATAAATTATGGCAAAAGAAAAGAACGAACAACAACATAAATAATGGAAAAATCAACACAGTTGATGAATTAGAAAGCAAAACGAAAAAGTTCGTATTGGGCACTAGGTGAGAAAATCTCTGGTATATAAGAGGAAAGCTCAAATCCACGAAATTTCTTTTGTGTAAATACTTCTTCTCATTGGTGAGCCAGTTTCTTCAATCATATTGAACACAAAATTCTTTCCGGTAAAGTTACAACAAGTCTGCCCAACTGTGTGAAACCTCTATCTTCTAGAAAAACAAGACATAAGCATAAATATTCATTGGCGCCAGTTTTTGCCCGTACCACTGCTTTTAAAAATAGTTTTTTCCCTAGGACTATTGCTGACTGGAACTCTTTGCCAATAAGTGCTTTTCAGTCCGAAGATATTGAAAAACAGCTTGAAACTTTTTTTGTTTAGTTCTGAATGATGTATCCATATGGTGTGTATTCGCAGTGCCCGAGTAATGTAGTTAGTTGACTTCTGCTGCGCATGAGTGTTCTGATCACTGTTTATGTGCCGTAACACTGTTGTGCAAGTGCACTATAAGTTGTCTAATTAAGTGCTGTGACATTGTACTTTTTTTTGTTGTTGTTGCCCCTCCTGCTTGGGCCTAAGTATAGGCCTGCAGAACCTGTAAATAAATAAATAAATAAATAAATAAATAAATAAAATATGGCCAGTAACGTGATCAGCTGAAATATTATCGAACAAAAAGTTTTGCGAAATGCTTTTTTTGTGTGCGTGTGACCTGCAGGTGCCGCGAAAAATGTGAAAGTCGGGAAAACAATAACACGCCCTTCATTTCAAATCCAAAAATTTGCGAAAGAAACAGAATCAATTTATCGCGTTTCCTTAGTTCTTACTTTCGAAACCTCATTCCGTTCCGCCACGGCCCGGGAAACTGGTATAAAAATGTGAACGCTTTACCCCATGCACCTTTCTGCGTATAAGGTCAGAGAACTTAAATGGCGGTATTGTTTTTATGTATCCCCGGAAATTACAGGCCATTACAGTTTCACTTGGCGCTGGAGAACAGTCTCGTTGAACGTAACTTGTAAATTGCTGCATATACCACAATAAGGCAAACCGTAACGACATGCTGTGGCCTTTCGAAGTACATAACCGCAATACCTTGTTATTGTAGCGTTGTGTAGCGTATATAGGATAGGAGCAACAAAAGTAGGCATTAACAAAGCGAATAGCCTTCTCTTGCTCTAGCGCCCATGTTCGCAATATGTGGTTGGACTATTACCAATTTCACCGACGATGGGATGGCGTTGACGCAAAGGGCATTTCGGGGTTTCTTTTTCACGGAACATCGATGAGACTGCGTTGACGCAAACGGTATTGCGGGGTTTGTTTTTCACGGAACAGCGTGAAGTATAAATGTTTTCTGGATTTTCAAGTCAACAAATAGAGCCTACACTGAGAGCCACAATGACACTTTTGGGTGGCAACTGCGGCAGTAAATGAGATATGTGCACATGACATGGCTGTGACGTATTGCCACTTTTTCTTAACAAGAAGAAACAAGAAAGCTATATATAGAAAAACCCAGCATAATACTTTTTATCTTCTTTAGTAAACAAGTTTGCCAGGCGATTTAGATATAAATAACTATAGCTAATATTAGAAGGATCTGCAGCACACTTTTGTGCCTAGTAAGGAAACGTTATTACACTCGTCAAGGTTCTTGTGAATAGTTGAACCACATGAGACTTCCCGAACATTTTGATATTCCTTCCTGCAGATCATTACGGCGAAACATCTAGAAATGAGAACTTAGTCGAGACCGAGCTGGCACTCGATAATTAATCTGTTTTCTGCCGAATCACAGTAAAGAAACAAAGAAAACAGAACTCTAACTCCAAACTCAAAATTGTACATTTCTCGGGCGATTCACCCCAGGCGCCATCATCCCAGAACTTTAAATGTACCAGTTACGTCTTAACAGCGTGTTTCCGAACTGATACCCTGTATCTAAATTTAAATGACGTCTTTGTAGAAGAGCCGCCTCAGACATTAGGGGGTTGCGAAATAGTTCGGAAGAAAATCGCAGTCCCCCGGATGAGCTGGCCGTGTGGCGGAGAGTCACACTGAACATCTCAGGCCTGAGGGACCGACTTCAGCCTGTCAAGTAAGCCCAGGGAGATACAGAGAGATCAACTCTTCCACACCGGCGTGGCCTAGAATTGGGCAGCGAATTTGTAAGATATTAGGTGAAGTTTTCTCACTGGATCTGCTGCGACAACGTGCTACGACAAACTGGCGTCATATTTCTCTTATGAAATCAATTCAATTACACAGAATATTATTTCTATTACCTTGATATAATGGATAGTAAATTTTGTTCCAAATACAATCTCTTTTTCATCTTTTTATGCCGTGAAGTTATCTAACCAAGGCCGAGTTGTGAATGCACGTACAGGTCAAGGCTGTTAGCGGACGACGTGAGTGTACAGAAAAGCACGAAGAGCGATGCAAGCATGAACTGAAGCCCACGGCATCGTGCCCGACAAGCCGGTGCAACTGCGGGGCTTCTGAAGTCCCACAACGATCGCCCGACTCCCTTGCATCTCGGTAACGTAAATGGGGCAGCCACTTTCTTTGCCTATTTTATTTATTTGATTGCTTTTTTAAGAGATACGTGAATAGGGTGCACGTCTCTTGGTTGCTATGGGGACCGCTGTGTGACAACGCACTTTACCCTTTCAGTACAAAGCTGAAAGGGCACTTCACGCAAAATGAATGTTTGTAGACTGAAGCTCTTAACTGAACATGTATAAAGCGGTTTTGACTGTAAACCTTATCGACGCTTTGACAAAAACATTTAGCGGTGTTCTCGCGGTCACGGTGCACCACTGTTGGTTGCCAGGTGGCGGAATAGAATTCTACCTGCGGCGAACGCATCTACAGAGAGTTAAAACGCTCGCGGTAAATCTACTTTCATTAAATTGCACGTCAAAGAACAAAAGTTGAACGAAATTTTGGGCGCCTTTCATTAGCCACGGCGTTCATCCTAATCTTATCATTTTTGGACGCAACGCCCCATCATTTATCATTTATTATTCCTGAAAAAAGATTACCAGTGGTATACACCTCCTAAACGACATATAACATCAAAATAGATTTCCTTTCACTGAAGCTTTTTGTAGAGCATGCAACTCGCCCTTGGCCTGATTCTTGTTCAAACGCTATGTGGCCCCCACTCAAAACTCCTGCATGGCAACCAACCGACAGTAGCCGTAGGGTCATTCCCATCCATCTAACTAATCAGGCGTAGTGGTTGTTCCTCTTCTAGTTTCTTATTTTACCGGCCGCGTTTCCACTCTCACCTATATCGTAGCATCATAGCACCAGGGTGACCGCTATTTATTTAGTTGTATTTGTTTTTCTACAGATGCGCGATATCCAGCTCCCGTGCAGTCTGATATGAGAACGCATTAGTTGGCGACGTGCCCCGTTCACACGCTTGCTATTTCTGCGCCCGATCATCACCGAAGCTCTTAGATTGATAGGGTCTGTGCCAAGCGAAAGGGTGCCTGACAAAGCCATCAGCGATAATGACACAGCCAGCCTAACCCGATCATTCTTGTGCAGTGCTCGTTGCGTCACGCCTTACACAAACAACCGATGCATGTTTTTATCTTCACATTAATCTGAAGATCAGGCTGTTAGAAATGCTAATTGCACAATTTCTCGTAATACGTCGATTAACATAGTGATATAAGTATATAATACATATGAAAATAATGTTTTTGCGTAAAGTATTTGTTATGCAGACTTTCTGCTCGTATTTTATATTTGAATCATCTGTTAAAACTTAATGTACAATGTATATATCTTTGCTTTATTGTTTTCGTTAACTCTTATTTCATATACAGTATTTTGATTGCAAAAGTCCCTTTGACAAATATATGAGTTGTGTGCGATGTATTTCCAGTGAGTAAATAAAATTGGAAGCCTGTGCGTAAAAACACTTGAATCACGAGATCTAAGGTATTTCTGTTTTCCTCAACTAGACGTAATTCTACATTTCAATATTAAAAAACAAAATAATTTTCCTCTGTATATTTTTTCTTTATTTTCTTCATGTTTTAATGCGGCAGTAGAAACTAGGAACAAAAAATGCCAGCTTCCACCCTACCTTTGCGTGTGAAAGAAAAAGAAAACGATTAAGAGCTTCGTTCAATGTATGCCAGCAGGACCCGAGCCCTCAAAAGTAATCGATTCAGCACAAAATCATCACTAACCTATATGGACTTTAATAATCGGCCCAATGATGTCTAACTATGGCGCTTCAACAATTCTACTGATTGGTACCACGCGCAGCGATGAACCATATTATAGGGTCGGTATAGTCTTCAAGATGAGAGTTTATATATTTATATATATATATATATATATATATATATATATATATATATATATATAATGAGATATAGCAGACAGTAATGCCAAGGAATGTACAGGGAAAGTTATTAAAACCAATGGAATGTAAATAAGGAGAAAGAAAAGTGGATGAAAAAATCACCAACTGTGAGCAGGAATCGAACCTACGACCTTCGAATTACGCGTTCGATGCTCTAACCCACTGAGCTATCACAGCGGCCCTCCCTCCATCCACTTTTTTAGGTTTATCTGTGAATTTAGAAGTAGGAGCGACAGTCAGCGCCATCTATAAGCCAAACAACGAGTGTGAAAACACTCTTACGCGCATGTTTGGCGTCACGTAGTACGTGAACTTATTATGAGCGGGCAGCTGATTAATTGTCCCTTTTATACAACCTAAACACACCAAGTCTGCCAGTACGAGACCCTCGTTCAATGAAATAAGGGAAAGAAGTGCATACCTAAGGGCTCGTTTTTCCGTGTTTTAGCACAATATTAATGAGATATAGCAGACAGTAATTCCAAGGAATGTACAGGGGAAGTTATTAAAACCAATGAAATGTAAATAAGGAGAAAGAAAAGTGGATGAAAAAATCACCAACTGTGAGCAGGAATCGAACCTACGACCTTCGAATTACGCGTAATTCGAAGGTCGTAGGCTCGATTCCTGCTCACAGTTGGTGATTTTTTCATCCACTTTTCTTTCTCCTTATTTACATTCCATTGGTTTTAATAACTTCCCCTGTACATTCCTTGGCATTACTGTCTGCTATATCTCATTAATATTCTGCTAAAACACGGAAAAACGAGCCCTTAGGTATGCACTTCTTTCCCTTATATATATATATATATATATATATATATATATATATATATATATATATATATATATATATATATATATATATATATATAACTACACCACACCAACTTAACCTCAGAGTATATATTTGCCTTCCTCATCAGAAATCACTTAGGTTTAAAAAATGTCGCTCTATTTCGAACAACATTTGTTATCTTATTTATGCAAATGGGGGAGATAACTGAAACTAGGAGGAACAAAAAAATAATTATATTTTCCTTGGGAATACTTACTAATAGGCGCTTACAACAACATATATAAAGCCCTTCTTGTGGTCGCAATGGAATATCAACTGCCTTGAAATAGTGTTGCGTACGGCTTACCCTTTTGAAGACAGTTACTTGTAGGTCGTGTTTGGAGGACGTTATCAATGTCATAGCAAACAGAACAATACACAGCTGGAGAAATACTGCTGACAAAGGAGCGCCAACGTTTTCCCAACCATCCACACCTTCAAAAGACCGCATAGGTAAGCGCGCGCGGAACGTGCCTGCTGATTTGCGACAGTGGACAGACCGAGACAAAAAAGAAATGATAGAACTAAAGAAAAGTAAATTTTTGTCGATTATTATAACAGATGATTGCACTAATACTTCTGTTTACGTGTAAAAATACATTAGTGAGCTATCTGTCGCGATTTGGGATGGAAGGAAATGAAGGAGCGTGATGCTCAACATAGCCCCTGGCAACAAACGCATGGCTGTGCAGCAGGTCGAGGATGATGCCAGGGTCCAAGGGCTATTCATCGCCATCTAGACGGGATTGACCAGCTTACCACAATTCCGGATACACAAATAAAAGCTGTCTCTCTGTATGTCTCTATCTAATTGCACTATCCGTTTCACTGAGACAGTTATTTGAGAACACAAACACATAAACGAACCATCTGTCCTAATCATTGACAAATTATTTGCTTTATTGAGTTTCGCTTCAAGCGTATCATAAATGTGTGCCCGTCTCTCTAGCATAAATGAGCTATCTGTTGCATTGGTCTTTATGTGTTTTGTTTTGTTTTATTTTAATACTTCCGCTCAGTCGCAGAGCCGAGACTCATGGCAGTGATGAACGTGTTCGTTCAACAAATTTTATGGGTGGGTCTAATATACGTGCTGCTGCAATAATCATGTATTTTTACGTGCTTGGTCACGAGGGACAAAGTGCCCCGAAATAATGCGGAGCTCGTGTCCTAGGTGCACCTGAAACTGAATGGCGAACTAACCAATCCAGGCATACAAAAAGATTACTCAATCAATCACTCATTCAATCAATCAATCAAATAATCAATCAATCAGTCAATGAATAAATCTACAAAAACTTGGTCAGTCAAAATATTGTAGACGAAATCCGGCTGATAGACATTCGACCACAGCCGTTCGTTTGAACTACCAATGTAAGGGGCTAATCGCGAAAATCAACAGCCCATTTCCTTTCCCGGGCCAGACGTTTGGTACAACAGCCGTCGCTTGGTGGTTGTTAAGCACTGCATTAAAGGCTTCAACCTTTGTTAAAAGCAACAACACATATACCCTTAGATTCAGGTGGAAATAAAATAACCTTCCATGCCTTCAAAATTACTCCTAGTCTTCGTAATTGTGTCATAGAGTGTAGCTCCTGACACTTTAAAAATTATTTTTATGGTCTTTTAAACAAAATATCGTGGAAATTACATTATACCTGTGCTTGCAGATTCAATTTCCGTGGGCGATCTTTTACTGCCCCCTAACCAAATATATCAATGTGATATAATTTGCGAGATTTCACCACATAACAACACCACGACAAGATATTTGGACGTGTCGTAGTGAAGGGCTCCGAAAACTTGAATAATCTCAACGTTTGTAACGCGCGCTGGCCACTCAAAGTACTCTGGCCTTCGACGCTTCGCCTTCATCAAATTGTGACTGCAACGACCGGGATCAAACGCGCGACCTTTGGTACAGCAGCCGTGCACCAGCATTACCGCGGCGAACGATGCCGAAGCGACGGGCATTATGATGTGTCTAAACACCGACGCTGTCTAGCAACGAAGACGGCCTTGAACTTTTCTCCGCGATTCTTTCGCAAGAACACTCAGCACAGAATGTCCTTCCACGCAGAACCAACAGGCAAGACAAGACTACTAGCAACAATAGCATCAAAAGCTACCCGTTGTTGCGAAAGACACTCCGACGAATCGCGACCATGACTCACGCAAATTCCTCGTGCTCGGCCAGAGAATCAGTCATCCACGAGAAGTACCCCAGACGCCCTTTTAGCATGCGTGGTACTCCGTCTTCTGTTTAGCCGAGCACGACATGCCTTGCATCCCTTCGCGCAGAAGAAGCAACAGTCTACGCCATTTCTCCGCGATCCTGTGCCAACAAAAGATTTCGATCCGTTACGAACCATGCATGGCTCCTCGAGAAAAGAAGTGCCTCTTAACTTGTCTCTCTGAGGACGTTCAATAACGTGGCCTCGCCACGCATGAAAGGTGGGCTTGCTTACAGAGTGCGCTCATGGTCATTGCTTTACTCCACAGTGCAGTCACGGCGTCTTTAATCCACTTGCCCCACGGGCAATCCACTTGCCCCACGTCTTTAATCCACTTGCCCCACGTCTTTAACCCCACTTGCCCCACGGGAATCTTTCCTATCTGCCTACAGGTTTGGGGGGTTACAAGTCAGAGCACTACCTTTCGCGAAACATAAGCCAAATTATATGCATCATTAGGTTCCACTCGTGGTATAAAGAACGACTTCAACTCTTTCTTCGTTGCTCAGTCGGTAATTGAATTTGGGCAACTATTGCGCCTGTCGCTTAGATTATAGAGTTTCCCACAATACTTACTAGAGAGAACTCTGGCGCTAGTGTCTATGGAAGCTGCAACACATGGCGCTTCAGTGAGCATGGGAATGATGGGTAGTACACACATTTGTATAATTTTTGTACTTCTGGCCTGCTTCTGGCTCCGTGTGTATTCGTGTGGCTTGAAGCTGTTTTCTTTATGAAAACATAAATTAGCAAATGTTCACCGTTTGCGCTTCACAACCTTATTCTTTTAGGCTTACCATTTTGAATCAAGTCACTAAGTTCAAAAGGGTTCGTTCTTTCTTTCAAAACAAAACCGTAACTAGCAATAAACGAAGCCGCAAGTACGGTTCGCCGCCCGCAGGTACGAAGACTAGGCAGATGTGTGTACTACCCATCATTCCCATGGTCGCTGAACGATCGCAGCGCCAGAGTGCCCTCTAGTTAATTTTGGGAAACTCTATGGCTTAGGTGACTGTAGAAGTAGGTGGGGCTAGCTGGAAGAAGTAAATGAGCGAGCCATAATTATCATTCTATTAGGGCGTGTTAGATGCCTCATAATACTTGAAAACGTGACCGTTGACATCGATAGCGTCCACACGCGTGGTGCTGATAATCTATCATGCTCAGTGATGATGTCACACGTCACCGAAACTTGTGATGTCCCCATGTGACGAGGATTGGTTTCCGGCACCACCCATGTTGACGCCGTCAATCCCAACGGTCACACTTTCATGACTGATGAGGCACCTAACACGCCTTTATAAAATTAAATATAAAGGTTACTCATTTACTTCGTCCAACCAGCCCCATCTCTTCCTTCGTCCGTGTGAGCGACAGGCGCCATTGTTACATAAATTCAAGTACCAGCAGAGCGTGCAAGAAACAGTTCAACTTATTGTCAATATCGCGATTGGGACCCGATAATGCATATATTAGGGCTAAACAATAAATCATCATTATGTGATGATGTAATATTCACGAAGTGTGGCGTTATCAACACTTTACGTAACGTCACGTCGCGTGATTATGTCGTAATTTGACATCGTCACCTTATCTAAGTTAAACCCATCCCGGACATTCAGATCTCGGAGGCAATAGAAAACTTTGTTGAGTGCAGAAAATTTTAAAGAGGGGCTGGGATATAAGGGGTATCAATACTATCACAGTAAGGCAGGCCTGGGTGATCAAGCAATAGCAAGGCATAGTGCGACTGAGACTTAGGTCGACTATGACACAGTGTTCGTGCGTGTAGCATGTTTTCTGTGCCTTGTGGTTGTTTTCAACCTGTTTGTGTTTTTCGCCCCTGTTGATGTTGCAATATAATAATCTTAGAAGTAGAAAACGCCGCAGCTAGCTCTCATTGATTGATATGTTGGGTCTAACGTCCCGAAACCACCCTATGATTATGAGAGACGCCGTAGTGAAGGGCTCCAGAAACTTCGACCACCTGGGGTTCTTTAACGTGCACCCAAATCTAAGCACACGGGCCTACAACATTTCCGCCTCCATCGGAAATGCAGCCGCCGCAGCCGGGATTCGATCCCGCGACCTGCGGGTCAGCAGCCGAGTACCTTAGACACTAGACTAGACCACCACAGCGGGGCACCGCAGCTAGCTCATCATGGCGTTGTTGTTGCAATGCTAAAACAAAACAAAGCCCTACTTTTTGTTATTCGAAAGTTCTTCTAAGGTTTTGCTATAGTATTGCTAAGTTATATGAAGATTTGCTAAGCTGAGCAGATCATTTCAAGCTTTATCATTGTTATAATTACAATGATTGTGCTGTATAAAGCTAGATAGTAAGATGTATCTTAATTGCCACTTATTACACCTGTAGTCCTGGCGCTGTAGTCTTCGTTCGAGATACTCGGGATGATCCTCGGCTCGTCGACAACTTAGAAGTGTGGCAGCTTGGGCTAGTTGGTATGGCATGACGATATTTATAGCGCGAGAACGAAACGACGACACATAGACAAGAAGGAAGGTCTTTCGTGTCCTTGTCTCTGTGTCGTCGTTTTGTTCTCGCCCTATAACTATCGTCATCGACAACGTTTTGTTTCCTCATTAGCCCGGTATGCAGGGTTCGCACTCCGTCCTCAATTGTTTTCCGACATGACTTGGGCATGCCGTTCTCTCTCAGCATCTTCCTCAGGAATGCGTCCTTTCTTTGAGTCTAGCCATGACGACACCAAGCTTCAATCCACGCTGCGGAGTGACAGCACCACTTCTCATACAAGCGTCGACGTGGCGTCATCGCCGTGATTATTGTGTGTATAGTAGACACACAATCAAAGCTTAGAAAATTTGTTAGTACTTTTGATGAATACATATGCGAAAATCTGAGCATGTAGCTGCACATCCCAAATAATGTTTGTCCTTTTCATAGGCACAGATTTAATATATATGCTAAACTAAATAAAAGAACGTATGTGTAATACTAAGCTTCCGTTTTACTTGTAATGTTAATAAAAATACTATGAAGCTCTTTCTCACATTCTCGCAATCCTTTTTAATAGTGTTGCTAATTACTTCAAATTCGCTCGTTGGTAACAAAAAACCTCGCGTAGTAAACGAACAGAAAGGCAATTTGAGACATTCACTTAAGAAAATAATCAAGTCAGAGCACCACAAGCACTGAGTAATTTAATCGAGAATAACGTCTCATGTTTTACACTGATATAGTGATTTCTCTTATGTGTATCATTCGGCGTAGTTCTGAGAGCAGCGGAAACTTGCTAATTTGAAGAAAATACTGAACGTCACTCATTGTCAATTCGTAATACAAAATAAAAAGACTGCAAATACGCTCTAAATAATGTAAGCAGTTTTCAATTACAAAACACTGAAGTCATGCAGAATCCAAGGTTTTTTATTTTCTTAAGTATTCCTTATTTCAAGCCTACTATGAGATGATTGTACTCAAGGTATACACTTACTTTAAAAAGACTTGCGAAGCAACCTGCTTTACCCATATATATGGTTTCTGTGTATTGCTTAGTTAATTTCAATATCATACGGAAGTTGATGACCTCCATCGTAATCCCTCATCAGAATGAACTGCACATATGGACACTTGGTATGCCGTTATTTGGTTCCTTTTAAATGACAGACTACACAGTATCGCATGTATTTATTTACCTAATTATATAAGTCAATATTGAAAAGATTAACTTATACGTTTCGAAGTTGCATTTGTTTGATTTTCTACACTTTGGCTACCTACACATGCATTGCACACAAAAATTATATTTAAGACTACATCCACGTATGAACATTTTACTAATTGTTTAACTAACTCACTAAATAGTAAGCTGCTTTCGATGTATTCTAATTTTGCATGCTGACATTCTGAATTGTGTACAAACACAAAACTGAAGACTATGTTGACGTGTGATACACTTCACCCATAAAATACCTAACTCACTAATTTGTGAACAGGTTCTGGCACCGTCTCTAAATTTGGCGTGTGGCTACTCTATATTGCACAAGACTACATGCACGTGTAAGTATTTAACTCATTAGTGGACCAACTATTTTGCAAGTTGTTTTTTTGCTGCCTTCTAATCTTGCGCACTGACATTCTGAATTATGCACAATCATAAGATTGAAGAATACATCTGTGTGTAAATTTTGCCCACTGACATTCTAGATTGCGCACAAATATGAGACCAAAGGCTATACGCAGGTAAAATGAGTTAGCTCATTAAATAACAAACTCATTGATTTGTGAGCTGCTTTTGCTAGCTTGTCTATCTTTACTATTGACATTCTAGATTGCACACAGAGTTGAGATTCAAGAACATATACAAATAGTTGAAAATTGTCACACCGCTTCGCATTGCAATTTTATAGTTATGAACGTGAAGAATAGATGAGTGCACATATTGTAGTTTGTCATGCCCTAAAAATCAACACAATAACTAGTGCCTTGCAGAAATATTGGAACAGTCATCTCTCGAACTAGAACGCGACATGCTTTGATTTCCCATTCTTTCTCACTGAATAAGAGGGGCACATATACATTCTTGTGAGCACCATCCTACTAGCACGAAATTCAAGAAAGAGAGAAAGTAAGAGAGAAAACATTGACAACAAACTGCGAGCTCTAGACGCCCAAAATGAAGCCTTAAATCTCACTGAAGTCGCTCTTCCTACGTTTGGAGTTTGTTTTCTGTAAAGAAAGGATGAAGTTTTTAAAAACCTAACAAACCTTAAGCGCTGCTTCGAGAGTCCCAACTCGCACAACGTCAATTCCATGGAGCACTTTTATTTCTATTTTTCTTTCTAGCGTCAGCTCAGAACAAAAAGTTGGAAGCGCTTCTTGATTAGCAAACGCGCAGACCACCCGCTCTCCCCTTTCCCACTTCCGTCTCGACGCTGACTCGGAACTAACTTCCTGCGAGAAAAGAGCAGAGGGCTGTCAAATCCGACGAAGCTGCTAAGACGCGCTAAGTGCACGGGGGCCGCACTGGGGTGGCAAGCGTGACAAGAAGCCCTAATTATTTCGCCGCTTCGCCGCCTCACTTTGCTTCCTTGATTTTGCCGTCCTTGAGAACAAAGCTGCGCATCGATCTGGAACAGTGTTGACTCTTAGGGGAGTCACAGTTGCGGATTGGGGGGTGGAGGGGTACTCTTAGGGGAGTCACGGTTGCGATGGGGAGGTGGACGTGGTGATGTAGTCGCGTCTTTCATTGATAATGCATCGCAGAACATTGGATTCCGTTTTCTCCTTTCCGATTGTTTAGGAAGAAATGAAGGAAAGCAAATCGCACAAAAATTGATTGTCGCACAGTCGTTAGGAAGTATACAATTATTTCCCACTCTTTTCGGTGCAATTTTAAAAGAGAAACATCGATCCACATTATGTCAGCTAAGCTCGTAGTCAACTGCTCGTTTCTGCAAATTAGGTTGCTTACTTTCCATGGCCCGAAATGAGAGCAGAAACACCAACGGAGGGATGAATATTCGAATGCTCATCTTCTTTTCAACAACAACAAAAAAGCATCGCCATATTCCGTTTAGTAAATGGCAGAAGCAACGTTTTCGGTACGAGTTACAGTTGGAAGATTAGATGTTATCCGCACACTTTGGAAGCATCGATTTGAAGATTGCCACTTTCAAACAATGTTACAATTTCGATTTGTGGGGTTTAACGTCCCAAAACCACCATTTGGTTATGAGAGACGCCGTAGTGGAGGGCTCCGGAAATTTCGACCACCTGGGGTTCTTTAACGTGCACACAAATCTGACAATGTTACAATTTGTGGGGTTATCTTTGCTTTCTCGAGGTCACTGCGTTTTTTGTTCGCGTTTAAGAGAAGTGAATTGCCAAGCAGAATCAGTTGCTTATTGTCGTTTTAGTAGTAACAAAAGTTTCAGTGAGATTAATTTGGGAAAAGTTTGACAGCACACACTGGACATAACGTAGATGTTCAAACACTTGAAATCCAGAATTTGATTAGGGAGTTTGGTCTAAACATGGGTTCGAAAATTATTGCTTAGCTCATGAGATGGCTTTGTGCTCTCCCATTGTAGAGTACCTCGTACGCTTAATCGTTAAACCTTTTTTCTGAACACATGTCTAGAATGAAGGGAAAAAATTATTATACAGGCAATATAGTAATTACAGCTGTATTGCCAAATGAAGAAAACTTATATTTTACGACTCAGAACACACATTAAGAAGAACGAAGAGTATGATTATGACTCCTCTGGCTGAGTACTGATTTACCATGCATATGGCCCTTTGAGGAGGCTTGATAAGCTTATTTGGCGTCTCACAACTCTCCGAAGTGAGTACAATAATTGCCGAACCATGTTGGTTTGCCTCATCTAGGAGAGCCGTGGTTAGTCACGACTCTCAAAAAAGAATTGAAGGACTCGTTTTTTCATTGAGTGTAGGGTAGTTTGTACATTCATTGTGTGCAGTGTTGCACAAAATCCTTCGAATGAACAACGAATTGAAAGGCTTTATAAAATCTTTTCGTTGACGCAATTGGCAAAAAGGCTAATTTACTAATGATGCCGCTATTGACTGGATTCAAACTCTAGCAAATGTTTGCGTACTGATGCCGATAACTCATCGATCTTATTCAACTAATGGGTTCCGCCAATTAGTGCCTGTCATTCATGATCCACGATAAAAGAAAGCTCCTCTTCGAAGATAATGTTCTTTATTCTAAATACATAAACTACAGCCTCAGTTATCCTCCAAGGTCATGCCAAATAACAAGCTAAATTGAGGTGCACATGCAAAATCTCGGCTACTACTTGTTCTTATGATAATGCCACTACCTCGTTGAAATCGATAAATTAACGAGGTTTTGCAGTGTGTGCATTGTTAAAGCTTGGCCGTAACAAATTACTTAACAGGAAACCGATACTTCCAAGCGAAGCAGTAACTTAAAAGATGTCGAAATAACACGGCTTCGTGGTTTCTTAAGTGCAAAAACAGCTTATCGCGCCTGCTTAGGAAGAGTGTATAGGCTGTAAAATGTTGTCAGGCAGTCTCCCAACGCACTCAGTTCTCTTTCTCTGTCTCTCTGTCGCTGTAACTAACGCACACACACAAACACATGCACACTCAGAAACGCATGAGCTCACTCAAAGGTTATACGCAATGGCTCATCGATAAGGACGTCATACTATACTTGCGATATGTGCTCAAGCAAGTCTTGCAACGATCTTAGGATGTGCGCCGCACTGTCGAAGCTACTGCCATTTCGAGAACGCTATTGAACTGAATCAATCCGTTGCACGTGCCTTTAGTGAAGCGGGTGCACGTTCGCTTTATTACCGGTGACATAAACAACTCTGCACACATGCACAGACGCCAACGACGCAGCAGCGCCTTATAAGCAGCTCTCTAATTACTACACAACCGGGGTTGTTTGGTTATTCGCCGGCCTCTAGCTTTAGCGGAGGGCTGGTAAAGTCGTTGTCGGGGAGGCGCACCAAAGCCCATGACCTTTGTGCAATCTAGACACTATCTCCTGGAGTATCAAAACGCCTAAGCTGTCTGCGGCGGTTACCCCAACACCACACCCACCTCTGATTTATTATGTCTTGGCGTTAGCAGGACCCCTCAGGTAAGTGGTTGGTTAGGTGCACGAACGTGGCCTTATAGGCGAGTGCTGTGGCCTAAAAAGACTAGCCGCTATCCCACCCTTTTAGCGTGAATCTTCAGTGAAACTGTATCCAACACCTCGAATGCTGAAGGGGGGTGGAGGAGGGGTAACATTAGGTGTGGTTTATTATTGCTTCCGTTGCTTAAGAGCAACGGAAGTGCTAACGGTGTTGGGCTCGGTATGGTAGACCACGATTGGTTCCGCGTCTATTTTCAACCAGAGAAAGGATCTCTTGCTCTCGTCGAGAGCTGAATTGATGCTGATTTTTCGGTGCCTTTAACTTCCGCGATCTACCCCATAGCAGGCATAGAATGAGCTGAATGAGTTGCTACATCGGTCCTATTTTGATATATCAAAGCGTGAAATACACGTGGGGATTTTCGTATTTTTTGCAGGTACCCTTGTTATCTATCATGTGGTTTGCACTTCACACGAGGACATCGAACGACGTACAAGCGACACTTCTAAAAGCAAATGCCGTATATTATTTTGCGGGAACGCTTCAGACCATGTTCTCACGTGCTATTTGCATTGAATTGTTATCCTCCGGATTTGCGTTTATGCCACGAGAATGTTCCGACCAACCAGAGGTGCAGCACAAAAGTATACCGTCAAAGCTTACTAAAAGCCTATTTCCACTTGAAACCATAGCTGGCTGCCCCATCTTCACCGCACCTCTCTTCAACGCGTCCAGTGTGGATTCGCAAAGGTTACCGCCTACGCAACGTACCGATTCACCCACGACACAGGCAGCTGCATCATCTGGCTACAAGAGCGGCGCACCGGACGTTCATCTGTCATCATGCCCAGTGCGGAAACGGTACCACTGTTTCCCTATTGCCTTTCCCTGTCGGCAAGGCTGCAGCGAACGAAGGTTGGCTTGCCTGCTCCCATTATATCCCATTTTAAAATGGTCCCTCCTATAAAGAGCCAAAGGAACGCAAGGTGGTGGTGCGGCTTCGGGCAGGCAGCGCCGTTTATGGTAGAAAAGTAAAAATCCGACATGTTTGTCGCGCGAATTCTCTTCCCGCCAACGCACTGCCACTCGCTTACGTCCTCTTTCAAAACGCACGTGGTGCGTTTGAGTCACCTCGCAATGTCCCGCCTGCAGTGCGGCTTCATAAAGATCTCTGAGCTGGACAAGCACTTTCGAGAAGCGAATCTAACAAAAGGAGCTAAGCTCGCTAGTCACGTTTACGATGTGGGGCAGAGGATAGAAGACGAGGGCGCCCGAGACACTTCGAGATGCATTTCTCAGATCCGTGACCATACCGTGTAGGACGTATGCTTCGAGGTATTTTGCCGACGTGAAACCGCGTACTCTATCAATGCACTGTGTGGACGTTTATGGAAACGATATAATTGTTGTTTTTATGTGGTATCAAGCAGTAGCAGCCGTGTACACTCATATGACAACGTTTGTGAGGTACTAAATATAAATAAAGTTTAAACTTATACGCTCAAGGCATAAAAATGTGCCTGACGTTTTAGAGCCATCTCCCCCGTGTCGTGCCATCATGACCTGCTGACTTCGCCGTGAGGAAGCGAGTTGAGCTTTAACCACTGCATGTCAAATGCTCGCCTTCTTTTTCCGGCTCTCGTGTGATGCTTGCTCTATCTTTCGCGAACGCGGCTCAGTGTTCAGTTCCACGGCATGACTTTCCGAGGGACCGATACAGCCTTACATGTGGACAGCGTCCCGTCGTGCTGTCTGCATTGTTGTGGCAGCCCACAACGCAACAATACTTCGGACATAACCGACGCTTCCGTGGGGTCACTTCTTACATCGAGAAAAGGAGACATCGCACAGCGAGTATCTTGCTTTAGCGCGCCACCCTGACAATACGACTGCGCCGGAGTGCTCCGCACCGACTGTAGAACGCAGTCTGCGCATGTCGCACACGATCCCGCTTCGGCGAGACACACGGAATCACATGTGCTCTCTGCTGCGCCTATCATCGAATTATCCACATCTTGCCACTTTTTTTTAGATGCGGGAGCATCTTATACTCGCGCCTTGTAGTGCGCCGTCCGCGCCGTCCGCACCGCTTCTCGAACATTCGACAGCTGACGCGCGCGCATGCGCCGTCGCGCCGTCGCCCACCATCTGTGCCGCGCGCGCTTCTTCTTCGAGAACATTCGACAGCTGACAGCGCATGCGCCGTCGCGCTGTATATATACTCAAGGTCGGCGCTCGCTCGCTCAGTTGCCGCTCGTCCGTTGGTTTGTACGGCGCGTCGACGTATGAAGTCGCCGTGAAATGAATGCCAACGAATCCACAAACAGAATGATCGACGTCCCTTCGACCAGCGCCGCCCTTTCGCATACGTGTGTACGTGTTCACTCATTTAACACCCCCTCCTACAACCACATTAACCAATTTAGCCATCGACCCAAGTAAGTCGCAATTTAACACCCCATTTCACAACCACGTTAACCAATTTAGCCATCGACCCAAGTAAGTCGCACTTTAACACCCCGTTAACCAATTATATGCTCCGCATCCTCCTCAGTGTTCCCCCGAGGGAAGCTGCGGGCAATTTTTTTTTCTTTAATAAAGGTATTTGCTCCCCGGATTATAGGGAACTTGAATGCCTCGAAGCTTGCCACCAGAACCAGGCGCAGCGTTGTCGTCGCTCAGCAAACTTGACTTCATGTCGTGAAACGGACCTTTATTCGTGTGCATAACAGCCAAACACTTCGGTTGCTTCAGTTGACGATCCCGTGTTCACGTTCACGCAATAATTAAACGTGGCAGTGCATTAAGACAAGTAGCCTCGATAAAAGATAATATTTCCACATTAAATCTGCTTGACGCCGACAAGCTCTTTATCTAAAAAAATTCGGCAGATTCTACGTACCTAGGAATCGACGTGATGCAAAGCATGCGGAGGAAAGGTGACCGTGTTGCAATTTTTTTATCCATCGACACGTCATGAAATGACGCTGTCTGTACAAATGTTGCACGTACGGACACATGTGGAAAAGTTGCAGATGTTTATATAACCAGTTCTTCGCACTTGCGCAACGATGCCAACTGGAACATGCGTATCAGCAACACCAGAAGCTGATATGAAGCACTTACGCTCACGATGATGCTGGCCCTGGACAGCGCATGGCAACTAACTACAATTGTGGTTAACCCGAAGCGACGGCTATATCAAAGGAGTACTTATGTTATGTTTGGAAAATTGGGTAGGCAGATCTGCAACCACTATTAACGTTTCATCAAGATTCGCGTTCATTTGAAAAAGTAGTTGCGCGACCTGGTGTAGTTCAGTGGTAAAATGCTTCATTGCCACGCAAAATGCTTGGGTTCGATTCCAGCTGCGACCCTGACATTTATTATTTGCATTCGTCGGGTCGACGCTACAGAAGTCGAGTATTTCTTAACGCTCGCGCGTTAGAATTGCCCTTGTGTGTTCTGGTCGTTCCTGGGTAGATACTAAGTGTCAATCACCTGTGGCACATACCCGCATACCAGCGGCACATACCCAACCATGGGTATGTGTCACTGTCTAACGAAAAGCGTTTGACGACGTACGCGACAGGATTGTAACATTATTCATGTCTTTGAACAGCGCGTCACATTCGTCAAACACTCTTACCCTCCCATGCTAATTTTGGTTCACGCCAAGTTAAGAGGGTGACCACGAGAGCACACAAACGGAAGCGGATAGATAGATTAATAGATAGTTACGCTCAAAGTCGCCGAAGTTTGCTGAGAAATGCTTCGCATTTAAAAACAAACATTATAGAAAAACGGCGCATCAAAATGTGCAAATCACCGGCGAACTTATGAGGGCTCCGTTTTAGTAGACTTGCCAATGCCGGTGTATGGTTTGATATATTCAAAAGTGTTTGAAACAGCGGAGCTCTTGGTGGAATTATTGTCGGTGCGGCCAAGTTCGAGGTTAGGGGACGACTTTATGCTCTCCCATTTTGAACCGAGTACTCTAAATCATTAACCAGCTTACGTAAACTCACAGGCGCATCAACGTACTGGGAGAGCTGAAAGCTCTCTCATAATAGAGTGCATCGTAATTTAAATTCTGGAAAAAAATTAAGAAATTTTGAAAAGCTTCATTAAAACAAAGGAGAATAAATTGTCCCGCCTTGGTGGTCTAGTGGTTGAAGTACTCAGCTGCTGATGAGCAGGTCACAGAATTGAATCCTGGCTGCGGCGGCTGCATTTTCAATGGAGGCGAAAATGCTGTAGGCCCGTGTGCTCAGATTCAGGTGCACGTTAAAGAACCCCAGGTGGTTGAAATTTCCGAAGCCCTCCACTACAGCGTATCTCATGATCATGAAATGATCATGTTTTGGTACTTTACACCCTACCTATCGTCTTTATCATCAAAAAGGGGCATCAACGTACTAGGACAGTTTAAGGCTCTCACATAGTATGGCACGTCTTACTCTAAATCTTGCAACAAATTCCACAACTTTCAAGAGCTTCGTTCAAAAATGGCATCAACGTATTGGGACAGCCTGAGGCTCTCTCATAGTCTAGTACATCGCACTCTCAATCGTGAAACATTTACTCTAAAAAACGAATTTTGTGTATACCGCGACACCTTAAGCCGCTCCCATAGCAGAGTGCGTAGCGGTCCACTATATATTTTAAACGCACGAAAGCCAGGCCATATATTCATACCGGGGCAGCTTGCGGCTATCCCATAGTAGAACACACACGCTTACCTGTTCGTGCAGGACCACGCCCTTTGGTCCGTTGGCATCTGCAACATTGCTCACGCTTATCTGGAAAATCGCAAGGGAAGGTTTCCAGAGGCGCTTATAACTGTTGCTCAACGTTTTGCCTTGCAAAGCTTATATTTCCGCAAACGAAAGCTTTTGAGAATAACGCTTCGAAGTTCCATGCTTTCGGTGACTCGTTCGCCCGTGCCACGAATGAAAGACGGCAAAAAGGAGAGGTCACTTTGGGAAGCAACTTGTGCAAGTTCCTTCAAACCAGTGCATGAAGTGACGTCAGATCTTCATTCGCAGATCCCCTGCGAAGTGCAGCGAACTCCTCGGACTTTTGCTTTTTGCCCCAAGGTTTCGTAGTTCGTCGAACTTCAAGGCGCTCAAGTCCTCTTAAGCTGGAAGAGTTGGCGTTCCTCTATAGTTGCTGGATTAGCAGTTGCTCCTCAAAACGAACTCCAAGAAGATTCCTAAGTATCCAGCAATAAGAAAAGCTTTTAGGCTGTGTTGTCATTTATCTTTTTTATATGTTCATTTGCGTGTTCACTTCAGTCGGTATTCTTCGGGCGAAACAAGAACCCCTAGACTCGGCTGGCAAAAAACGGGGCTTTTTGGAAGGGACTTTTAATCCTACTTTCACAGAAGGGAGGCACCATTCTGTGATGAGTTGTCTGTATTTCAGGGGTACGGCAGCTAATCTCTGGACACGGTATTTAGTTTACTCGCACTTTCTGCTTCGTTCAAATATTTATGTTTCTATAAAGAATGCACAAGTGTAAAAAAACTAAATGAAAGGTGTGCTTGATCAACACTAAGAAAAAGATTAAATCTACACATTTTGATTTGAAAGATTGCTTACGCGTTGATGTTCACAGCGCAGCTCAACAGGCGTGCGAAATGTTTAATATTTTTTTGGTACATACAATTAGCAAAGATCACGAAGGAGCCCAACAGAACTGATTATTAGACTGTTCGAAAGGAAAAAAAAATCTCCATGTATTCCACTGAAAAGAAAAACACCTAGAGAAATAACAGTTGAGACAGAACGACAAATTACCTCTTCAGCCGCCTGCTACCCCTACTACGATTACTACCACCACTACTACTACGCTGCTGCAAGCCTGCCGTGGTGGTGTAGCAGTTATAGAGCTTAACTGCTGATTCGAACACCGAAAGCTCGACCGCGGTTGCAGCAGTTGCATATCGATGAAAGCAATGTGCTAGAGGCCCATGTACTGTGCGATTGAAGTGCGCGTTAACACCAGGTTGTCAAAAATTTCGCAGTCAATAACTATGGTGTAACTCATAAGGATATCGAAGTTCTGGCACGTAAGACTTCATTTAATACTTATCACGACTACTATGAATAATAGTAACAGTGATTACAGTAATAATGAGTTTGCCTAAGTCCTGTGATGACTATTCCTCGTCAATGTGCGTAGTCTTGGCCCTTAGATCGGGTGATTACTTAGCATGCTTACCTAAATTACTTTAAAGAAACCCCTTGGTCTCATTAAACTTCGGATAGCTGATATAGTTGAACTGCAATTGGTACGTACATTTTTTTGCATGCGAGCTGAGCTTTAGTATGTCCAACATTTGTTTTATGTGATGCGCAAAAATTACTGGAACGTTCGGTGCCCTAACGGGGCCGATACCGTCCAGTGCCCTAACGTTCGAGTAATATGTTTTATCGAATTTAAGAGAAGCTCACTTACGAGAAAATGGAAAGTCATACAATATAATCATATTAATCTGGGAGAAAATAATATTAATGATTGCATTAGTAAAGTAACGGCTGAGACTTTTCGTTTCAAGATGATGGTAAGAGAAGGAACCTTGTTCATCGCAACAACTATAAGCAAACACCTCAAACAGTAACTTAATTATTTCTAGTCCACGTGTTTCCCATGTCTGATTGTTATACCTTACAAGTTAAAACACGCTCATTTCTATAGCTTTCTACATGAGATGACCCTGAACTCCTTGTTCGTGGGAACTTGAGAACTGTGGAAAACAATTTTCTATCAAAGTATTGAATAATGAAAAATTGTGCTGCTAAAAGAGGTGCAATCTGTGCACTCTTGGGACATAGTGGGTAAATGTATATCGTCACGGGTGGAGTTTTGATTAAGTTAAAACCACTTCTGTTCTCATGCGAAACAGTTCTTTGACTACCTTGTGTAACGCTGTCCCTCCATCCGCGCCGTGCTCGCCTGGCTGCAGGTGTTGGGGTGGTGCCAAGTAAGTAACACCTTCCCTCACAGTGCGCGCGCTTTGTCGTTACTCCCTGTGTCTAGCCAGTCGCCGCGTGGGCTGTCTTTCGCTTCACCCTCTCCACCACTCGCAACGTTTGAGTGCACATTAAGCGAACAGTGTTTCTGCCACAAAACTTGCAGGAACTCAACCAGCCTCCCGTGGATTTGTGTTTCGAACTAACGTTCACTCGAGTAAATGCTACACCGAGCTTTGCTTCAAACCGTTCTTTCAGCAGCTGCGCCGACGTCCGTTTCAACCGGTCAACGCAGTGCGGATCACTGCTGTTTCGCATTCCATGAGGGTTTCCTTCGGGGAGATTGTCCACAATTTTTTAACATGCACCAAAGGTGTGATACACAAACACCATTTAACCTACTGGCCCATGTGGGTGCCCATTTCCTTCTTTTACATTGCCTTGTCTTACCCTTTCTCCTATGTAGGGTAGCAAACCAGGAATGAAGATCTTCATTTTTGAATCAGCAACCGTGTCTTTACTGAATACTTTAGATCGTTCTAGTCTGCCCGTTGTGCACTATACACTAAATGCTTTTCGCATAGCGGTTCAGATGAATTGAACTGGGCGTGCGTCGCCCCGCCGCGGTGGTCTAGTGGCAAAGGTACTCGGCTGCTGACCCGCAGGTCGTGGGATCAAATCCCGGCTGCGGCGGCTGCATTTCCGATGGAGGCAGAACTGTTGTAGGCCCGTGTTCTCAGATTTGGGTGCATGTTGAAGAACCCCAGGTGGTCGAAATTTCCGCAGCCCTCCACTACGGCTTCTCTCATAATCATATCGTGATTTTGGGTCGTTCAACCCCACAAATCAATAATCAATCAATCGAACTGGGCGTGCGTGCGCGAAAAACATGGCCGGCGCCAAAGGTGCTTCCTTTTCACCTTTGATTTTTCAAGTGGCTGTCGTGCTTTTTGCAGCTCGTGAACTTCTGATGGATGCTTTTATTCGTTTTATATTCATGTCCTCAAGCTTTCCGCAGTACAGTGGCTGTGTGAAGAATCCAGCACCGTTTTTGACAGCCATACTTAAATAGTTGATACTTAGCAACTGGCGACGGGCGTTCTCAAAATCTTTGAGGATACATATTCCACGTTATTCACTGCTTTTATCCTCCATAGCTGGTGCCATTTTACGCGACGGCCACTATGGCACATCCTCTGCGGTATTACGCTGCGCTTTTATGATTGCGGAGTGCCGGGCAGACTGAAAAAAAAGCGATTCATATCTCTCTCTCTCTAACCAACAACCAAGCACGACGTCTCAGGTAAGCATAGTTTTCTTATTGATACTTGTGTTAATATCAGAGCTTGTGGTGCTCGAAGTCTCGCTCGAGTATTGGGTGGTAGCAGTTTTTTCTCATCGCCTCTTTTGTCCAAATAAGGAGCGGTAAACGAACTTCCCCTATGCTCAAGTTTGTCGAGGCGCGAAAAAAATAAGGAAAGAAAAATTCTAATCCAGTGCAAATATTTGGCCGTGCGTATAGCGGGACAAGAAACGTGCTGCTCAGAGCAGCAAGCCTAAACACACAAACCCCGTCGCCAGCCCGGCGAATGGAAAAGCGTAGTTCCTTGTCCGTGTACCACGTAGGTCATTCGTGGTTAGTAGCCATTGCTCTTTCGAAGCACGTGCAAGGAGCCGCCATACAAGACAACATCGGGTTTCCGTTCTTCTGGGCAGGATGTCTAGTGGAACAAGCGGTCACGTGCCCACTGTTAGACTTTTACGTACAACAAGAACAGCTTTGCGGAATGTTCCTGCACCCGCAACTGTTCCCGTACTGTCCAGCGACGCCTGAACGCTCCGTCCCAACGGAACTCCTACTGCTTTCCTTTCTCTCTCACTCTTTCATCACCTCTCACTCGCATGTTCCCTCTCTCGAAGGCCAAGCCCTAACGCCGTTTGCGTGACTGGCCGTTTATAAGCGCTACAGCCGTAGGAGGTAGCTGCTTCGCGTAGCGTTGCCCTACGGCGCGAGGGATGTAAGAAACTCCTTTACTGCCTGGCGTGAGGTGGCGCAAGGCCAACGTTAGGAACATGCTCGGAATGTCTCATTGCTTTTTCTCGGGTCAAGCTTACACCCACTTGTCATTCCGAGCCAGAGCCTTAGACAGGAAAAAAAAATCTTGCGGCAGACCTTTCCACAAAAACGAATGACAGCTTGCTCTTCTTGAATGTGAAATAGATGAGCTCACCTTATTTTACGTCTGTCTTTTTTTTCTTTCGCTTTACTTCGAATTTTGAAAGGGTGGATGGTGTATAGAAGACAACAACGAACTGGGTGCTAAGGAAAGGATCTGTTTATTTTCAAAGTACGCTTTGCAGGGAAGATGTTTTCCCTGTCGTTTATTCTGTACTGAGTGAATGGACATCTGTAAAAGACGTCTTGTGAATACTATCCGCAGAAGCGCAGGTAAATCATAAACTGTGGAAATAACACAGTCCGTAAACAAGAGTTACCAAGAGTGCAGAGAAAAATATATAACACGTTTCTCTTTTGTGAGAATTCCCTAACGCAAAACTAATTTTTCCTGAGGTTTTCGAAGTCGCCATATCTCTTAAAACCCTTGTAAACTTGTACCCTGCATTTGTGCCTCGAGCTGTTTTCACACAAAGCATTCCTCGGTTCTTGTGGAGTAATGTTTTGATAGTGCTCTCATGTAGTAGGGACATCATCTCTGCGTTGAAGTATGTCCCCAATGTCCCTCATCGTCAGTTTGTTTTGTACTACCACAAACAGTGCACCAGTTGAAGGTTTCTATTTTGTGCCTTTTTACCTGGGAAGCAAGTAGAAATTTTCGAAACACATTAACTTCCTCTATACTATCCCTTGTTCATACCCACCGCACTGCTAAATTGACTCGATTGCGATTGCTTAGACTTCGGCAATTGACGACTATTATTCTATAATTTCTAATTCTGACATACCTTATTACGTAGCGTCCACTCTTTCATGCACGCATTCATTATCATCATCAGCCAGGCTACGCCTTCTGCAGGGCAATAGCCTCTCCCATGTTCCATCTATCGACCCGGTCCTGTGTATTCTGCTGCCACGTTTCGCCTGGAAACTTATTAATCTCATCTGTACACCTAATTTTCTGTATCCCGCTGACGCGGTGGCCTTGCCTTAGAATCCAGTCAATTATCCAGTGGTTATCCTGCCTCCAAGTTGCGCGACCAGCCCGCGTCCATTAGTTCTTCTTGACTTCAACTACCATATGCTTGAGCTCCGTCTGTTCGCTCACCCACTATTTTTAACTTAATCGAATTAATTACTGTTATACATATACTTAGCTTGATCAGGGTTTTCGGACAACTCAAACCGGCGCTAAACAGGGTGTTTCAAAGATATCAAAGAGTCATACCAAAGAGTGTCCATTTGGGCTAGTGCGACTATGAGAGCGGTATTTCGATACAGATACAATTAATCGGGGACCCCAAAAAAGACACTTTATAGAATAACATAATACGTCTCAAAGCCGTGACATGATCGTGACGGATGCTGTAGATGAAAGCTCCGGACATTTCAACCTAGTGTGATGCGTTAACATGCACTTATCTTAAGGTACTGGGTATCTAGCATTTCACACCCGTCATAGTACAGCAGTCATGGTGGACATTCAACCTCGCTACCTGCTATTCAACAGTCACGAACCCTAACCACTAGACCACTCTGTCGGGGATGTACAGTCAGCGAACATTCAAATGCAGATGGCGACATTTTTGTTCTTCGCTTTTGTTTTATGAACATTTTTTTTAATTTTTGTTCATATATGTACCTACGAAATAAATTCTTCACATGACAAGTATCGTACATGTGGGTATTACCTTTAACTCATTTTTTTTCTTTTCTTACACTTTATTTGTTCTAATTGCTTCAATACTGCTTCAATACTACTTCAATATTGTGATATGGTTTTCGTCAGTGACTCCTAAAATTTCTTTATTTATAATAAAAGAATACTTGCAAATATGTTGTCCAGGCAAGTGCGCGTACCGTATTGTTCAGCAAACGTAGCGATCGTTTGCATAGTCTCGCACACAGACGCCAAGATGGCGCTGTTCTAAGTAGTCTTTCTATGTTGACGTGCGCAAATAAATGCTTTGAAGTACACAAGTGAGCTCTTCCGTGGCACTACGAAAGTTTCGTAACGCATGGCCAACACAGAAAAGCTTTCAAAGGGCATTCAAAAAAGTTTGATATAGGGGCACCACAGCTGCGGAGTAACATGCGCGTCCCAACGATTTCACGCCGCAACTCGATACTCCATCGTTCGTCCAACTGTGACTAAATTTGAGTGCACCCCACGGAGCACTGTCTCATTAGAGTTGAGAGGTTTGATGAAGAGCAGAACGCTTGCGACAGGTCGCCTCAATTAGCATATTTTTCTGGGGTAGCGTATTAAGTATGCTGCAGTGTGGTTTCGAGTGTCATCCCCTTTTTGTTCACTTTTTTTTCTTCAACGACATGGAAAAGGATTCTTGCGAAATAAGGAAATAAGGACAGTTAGCAGACTGGGTGTCGCAGTAATGAGCGTATGATGCGAGTTCGGATCCCCAAAATTATGCAACCATTCTGTGCGCTTGACGCAGAAAGTGTGCCTGTGCGAAGCGCTTTCGAGGCTGCGTATGGATGCACTGCGTTCTTGCGAAAAAAAAAAAAAGTGGTAGAAGCGGGCAATCTGGTAAATGTTCTGCGCGCTACGTCACTGTACTGAGTGCCAGGCGCAGCGACTGTCACCGCGGGCTACACACTCTGGCAGCCCAGCCCTGCGAGTGCGGGTTATGCGCCAGTAACTGCTACGGTACATGTCCTCGAGCGAGGCACAATTTGAGCACATTCCAGATCGTATATCTTTTGGACGCCGTCGTACACATGAAATAACCCAGTTGCAACAAAATAACGAGGAAACAGGCGCTCATTTGTGTCTAGATTCGTGTACGAACAGTTAAAATTTTCCTTGTTAACTTATGCGAGGTCTCAGAACGAGAAGGAAATTACGACACAGAGGACCTGAATGAAGCCGCAACTAAAACGATATCTGAGGTTGCAGCTGAGGTTGCAAGCAATAACAATAAGATGGCAAGTAGTCAGATAGATAGATAGATAGATAGATAGATAGATAGATAGATAGATAGATAGATAGATAGATAGATAGATAGATAGATAGATAGATAGATAGATAGATAGATAGATAGATAGATAGATAGATAGATAGACAGACAGACAGACAGACAGACAGACAGACAGACAGACAGACAGACAGACAGACAGACAGACAGACAGACAGACAGACAGACAGACAGACAGACAGATAGATAGATAGATAGATAGATAGATAGATAGATAGATAGATATATAGATAGATAGATAGATAGATAGATAGATAGATAGATAGATAGATAGATAGATAGATAGATAGATAGATAGATAGATAGATAGATAGATAGATAGATAGATAGATAGATAGATAGATAGATAGATAGATAGATAGATAGATACGAGTGTTAGAGTGGAGACTTTCTCCTTTCCCAACAAATTATTGAAGCCACCCTGAATGCTTTCGTCGACACTGAGCAACAACGAAAAGACGCATTGGAGTTCCGGCATAACGGTGGAGAAGGGGGGAGGGGGAGAAAGAAGGCGTTCATCTGGAACCCAGCCAGCCTTCCAGCCGTCATGTCCGAAAGCTCGTTAACGAGGAACGAGCTACAGTTACAGCGGCCAACTTCGAAACAGGACACCCACCCGGGTTAGAACTTTGTTTATCTTCATGACTCTTCGAAAGCCCCAAGCGCAGCCTCGTCTACAAGCCCACTCGCGTTGCTCTTTATAGCGTTCCGTCCTACGTCATCTTAGCAGGTCCGTCTTCCAGATTTTGTCTCGTTTCACGCCATTGCTTTAGAGTTTCACTCCCCAATCTCTTTCCCGCCACCCTCTTTCAGACAAGCACATCTCAAGCCGGCACGCTATCCAATGTTGCCAACGGCTAGCCGCGGCTGTACTTCACCGCGAAAATGGAATCGTGTTGACACAAGCGTCCCAGCTGGCCAGTGCGATATGTACATGAGTTGCCTTATTTCGCTTCCGTCGCACGCCACCGTCTCGACTGCAGAAGCTTTTTCCTCGTCTTTCGGAACATTCTTCAGGACAGCTTAAGGGCAAGCACAGATCTGAAAGAAAAACAAGGGACTCTTGAAATGCAAGTGAACTCTGGCGGTAGCGCCACTGCCTTCATCTCCTCAAGAACTGCATAGGACGACCGGGGGGCCTGAAGAAACAAAGGACCCACCAAGTTATAACGGGAACCGACACAGTCTGTGCTCTTATCAGACAGGGCGGTATTTTCGTTGTGCCGCAGGCTCACGGAGTGCACAACTACGCACACAAAGACGGCGAAGTCGCAAGGAGTGCAGAAAGGGGGAAAGAAGGCAAGAAAATCGAGAATTGCGGGCCGTCTGATCCTCGCCGCAATTGAGCCTTAGGCACATCCGGACACTCACGCCATGTCCAGCGCTTTCCTATTTTTCTCTCTCGCCACTTCTTCATAGAAGTATACACGGAGACTAGCCAACCATCCCATCTGGAATCATCGTCAGAACCATTTGCTTTCAGTAGGCTTCCGGATAATTCCATGTTCGCCGTCCTTCCTTTCCTTTTTCTTGTGGTCTCGCCAACAGACAGCAGCAGCTGTTTCCTGCCTTTGTTGGGGCTTCGGGCCACAGTGCGATTGAGGCACGTGGAAAGACTGTTTCATCGCTGCCTCTATAGCGTTTCATGCCATACAACTTCAGTCGTCGCATTCTCTCTGTACGTCACTCCCTCGACCTGTCCTAATTCCCGACCTCCAGCATCTATCCGCGAGAACGTCCATGCTATCCGCAAGTCTGCGAATGCTCATTCAACGCCACGGTGACGTTAAGGACCAGCCGGCACGCAATTCACCGTTGCCCCTGGAGACCAAACATAACAAGAAGCGGAACGCCCTTTTGGTTCCCTACCCACCGCACTGTGCCGGGTGTTATGATGAGGAGCAAAAGAGATCCTGTCACCCGAGGGCTTCTCTCTTTTTGTTCACGTATTCTTTTTCTTTTATTCGGCGTTGCCAGTAACGTTTCTGAATATTACACGATGTCTTCGCTCTTAGTTTGCTTCTGGGTACATTTTTTGTTCTCGTCACCAGTAGATCACGTGCTCGCTGACCGCGAATGCAGTGACTCATGTACTACTTCGCATTGAACGCACGCATCACGTGGCGTTTCTTGTCAGGAGCTGAACACGGCAAAATTATTAACTTAGACGTAGTTGTACATGAGAGAAATCGAGAAATCGACGAATCTGATACGAGAAGTCGGAATGACTGGCGTCGCACGCCTTGCTGCCTGTCTAACAAGTCTTCCAGCCATTGCGTTCAGTTGGTTGAGTTCTTGGCGAAGCGAAGTAACGTGTGCTATTACTCAAGATCTTTTGTGGCTCTATAGGTTCGCGTCTACGAAAAGTATGGCCGATGTAATAATAGATAGTTATGACTTGATTGAAATCAGCAGAATCCATCAGTTTGGGAACCTATATTTTCCCGAACACAAAAAAAAATGAGAGTGTTTATGACCCGCGTGAAGCGTTAACAAACTCTGCTGAGAGGTGCTACGAAACCGAAAGTTGGCGAAAAGTGTTTGAGGGCCAAGTGTCTACCATAAACGCTATTTCAAGGACTGGAGCATATACTGGATATTTTTAGATTGCCGTGCCATGCTTTATTGCACGACATCATCTTGTTTTTATGCAACATCATCTTCGTCATCATCTCTTTGTTGGTTATGCAACATCATATTTAGCTACATCCCCTTTCTGTTTATACAAACTTCGTTACGTCAACTATAGGGAAGCTTGCTGACGTTCACCTAGTTTGTCATGCATTATTACCTGCCACGACCGAGCCAGATAAGCGTTCACCATTCGCGGACAAAATACAGCCCCCCTTTCTCTCTTCCCCTAGTGCACTGAGAGCTTCCACAATGCTTAAACGTGTCCCTGCAGAACTAAAAACATCTCAGTTGATATCGCCGCAAATTAGATTACTGAGAAGGTAACCAACGAAAAAAGAATGCTGCAGCTACAGATAATGTGACGAAACGCTTGGCCATAATGAAAAGATAGAGGGAGAGAGAGAAACGCACAGAGGGGGCAGAGAGACAAAGTGAGAAACAATGAGAGCCCATCCCCTGGGAACGAGATTATAGCACTATTGTTGTAAGGATCGAGTCTCACTTTCTCGCATTAGCGTGCATTCATAGAGGGGGCCCAGAACATGTGTTTGTGCCTCCGTTGGCGAGAGGGTAGGCGGAGGAGAGAAGCGAAGCATACGACAGAGTCTCGAGCAGACGACTAACATTCGGGTACGAGCTGCATGATTGGGTTATAGGGAGCAGCCAATTACGAAGACGAGACAATCCGGTTGGCAGCCGACGGTCTTGGAGGGTACGCTCAGGGCTGTTGTCTTTGTACTTGCCCTTGCCGGCAGCGTCGCTAAGCCAAACTTCGAGCCTAACCAGCTTTTATCTGAATGTTAAGTCAGATAAGGGCACGATTATCGTTATACAAGAAGAGGAAGCGACAGTACTGATAACGAAAGTCAAGAAGAAAAAAAATCACGCCCCGTGCACCATCCTGTCAGTTGCACCTTCCACTCCCTGTAAGGTCCTCGGATCGTCGCGAAAAAATCCGATTACGGGACGCGATTTCATAAATAATACGCGACGCTCGAAAGCTGGCGAAAAAGATGGGGGAAATTTGCTTCTTATGCGAAGGCCGGTAATGAAGCTGATGAGTTGTTTGTGAAGCGAGCGCCTCAATCGTTCGTTAGATAAGCCAATTACCGCAACGAGAGGCACGACAGGACCTCTCAAGTTTCGAGCGCGTGTTGTTTGACGTAAGAGGTTTTTTTTTTTTACGTAAGCAGAAATGCTATAGGAGACGTTGCCGATGACGTTTTACGTAAGCCGATGGTGAGAAACGCTGCGCCTGCCAGGAGGTGGAGTTCAAAAATAAAGAGAGCGAGGCTATTCAAGACACAAAGTAATGGAAGGCGAAATGCACGTTGCGTCACTTTTCTCTTTGAACTTGACACAAGTATACGCACGTTTTCAAGGACGGCTTTCTTGGTGCCGTCATAATGTGCCCTCCGCTGTGGAGAAGGTACAAAAAAGCCCCCCCCCAAAAAAAAATAAGAAAACACACTACTGAGGTAGCAACGTCGCTTACGACAGCCTTTGTGCTCCCGTGAAACAGTCTGAGCTGGACATACCACTTGCTGCTGTGAAGATCTGTGCACTATTTGAAGGAAAGCTCCCTGGGTGCCGCCATAACTGTTTCTGGGGTCTAGTAAATATGTGGGAACTTTCCCCTTGCCCTGAAAATGCACTGCCAGCCGTGACGTCGGCTTTCACTGTTGAGGTGTCGCACTATGATGCAGACTGTTACAGGGCTCACTTATATCTTCTCTACTGTCTTTTAAGAATCACTTCCATACACACGTTCGCCAGATTTTGTACTCCGGGAACGTGACTAAAAAGAGGTGCTTTCTCACTGTGTTAGAAAGGTTTATAGGCATTACCGCCGATAATTCTCTGGGTGCCGCCATATTTCTCTCTGGACAGCGCTAAGCAGGTGTGACTTCCCTAAAACACACTGCCGAGGCTGCGACGCTCACCTTCGTACTGTGAACGTCACCCTGACTGGCCGCACTTTTTTTATCTCTAATGATGACGTTAGTAAACAACGCTAGTGTAATGCTTCCCATTTGCGAAAAACAAAACAATTTTCGTAAGCAAGAAAGTTCTCCCGCATCAGCACTAAATTTGAGGGAAAGGGTGGCTGTCAAGCATCGTCGGGCGTTGTTTCCAGAAGTCAGATTTGGTCTTCCTAAGTATGACGGCATGGATGGACGACAAGAAGTTCGGCGCTTCCCTTTTGAATCAGGGTGACAGCCAGTGCCACGAAGATCTGTAATATGAAAAGTCTTTTATGCCCCGTGGCTCTGATTACTAAACTACGGGATACAAAATTCGCTACGTCGAATAAACGCAATCCTTTTGTAATTGATTGATATGTGGGGTTTAACGTCCCAAAACCACTGATGATTATGAGAGACGCCGTAGTGGAGGGCTCCGGAAATTTTGACCACCTGGGGTTCTTTAACGTGCACCCAAATCTGAGTACACGGGCCTACAACATTTCCGTCTCCATCGGAAATGCAGCCGCCGCAGCCAGGATAGTCCTTTTGTAAGACACTTTAGCTATCTATAGCGTATCTTTTTTGTTCTATGCGCTGATTTGATTGATTGTTTGATTGATTGGTTAATTGATTCGTTGATTGATTGATTGATTGATTGATTGATTGATTGATATGTGTGGTTTAACGTCTAAAAACCACCATATGAATATTAGAGACACCGTAGTGGAGGGCTCCGGAAATTTCGACCACCTGGGGTTCTTTAACGTGCACCGAAATCTGAGCACACGGGCCTACACCATTTCCACCTCTATCGGAAATGCAGCCGCCGCAGCCGAGATTCGATCCCGCGACCTGCGGGTCAGCATCCGAGTACCTTAGCCACTAGACCACCACGGCGGGGCGGCGTAGTGGACTCAGCGCCATTGTTCTTGGAGCAGACATTTCAAGATATATAGTTTGAAGCAGCGAATGTTACGTGCCCAGAAGTTTGTTTCCCGGCGAAGCGTTCGAGGCGTGCACTGAGGTTAGCGCATGAGAAGGTGATACCCAGGGAACCCGATTACGCTGTCACGTTGTATCTGTGAAGGCGAAGTAGGTTGAGGGTAAGGGGGCTATGATTATTCTTTGCGCTTGCCCTCACCCCTCTAATGCAGAAGCCCTCGCGTGCGTTTGACAGCAGGAATCAGAGGTACGCCTAATGTTGTACGAATGCCTGTTCGGGTATGTCGTATTTAGTCGAAGACAATCCACAGTTTCAAGGAAGTGTCTAGGAAGTGTTCGAGAAACTTTCTATCACACTTCTTAGCCAAAAAATCACAGAAGATTAACGTTGGCAAAGCGACAGATGCATATTGCATGAATGCCCGCGTAGCGCGACGAGAGAATACTTTTTGAGCGACACATGAATGTCTTGAACGCTGATACACTAAGGATGCCGACTGTGGCCCTACAAGTCAGCAACAAAATTTAGATTTACTGTTAAATTAATTGTTACAAATTGGTCCGTTCAAAAAGCTTCCGAAATTTCCCATTTCATACAGAAGAGGCTAAACCTACATGAAATTGTGAATGTAAATATTGTTGGCATCAACAATGAGGAGAGACAACAAGCGCGTAAAAATCTGCATGACGCATCCCACACCACTGTGACCTTCCATCCCGGCGACGAGGTGCTACTCCGGACACCAGTTCGCACTCCTGGCTTGTGCGACAAATTTCAGTTTTGGTTCCTCGGCTTATGCACAGTCTTAGAGCAGACCTCACCCGTTAACTATCGCGTTGAACCAGTGATTGCTCCAAGTGACTGGTGCTGTCGTGGTACCGAGATAGTGCACGTCTCGCATATGAAGCGTTTCGCAAGGCGTTCTCCGCATACATAAGTTGTGGCCAGGATGGCCGTTCTCATGCGCGGGGAATTAGTGTGGGCATTTAAAGCACGCTTATTGATCACCTGTACAAAACCATCATCACCAAGTGTTCGTCATCTTCATCGTTAGTGGATAAGGCTCTTGAGTCGGTTCTGTGCCTCGGAGGTGACAGTTTTTGGCCACGTCTTCAATGCCTAATAAAGGCGTGTAAAGGACTTCGTCGCGATGTGAGTATCATAATCACTGGCGCGTCTCATTTTTTTCTTATTTGCTATTTTACTATTTCGTATTGACTCTTTTGATTACATTCCATTTTTAAACACTATGATATGTTTATAGTTATATACGTGCCACCAAAACTTGCTTTTGTGATAAAGAGTTTGTGTCTTTTTCTGTTCCTCTCTATCTCTTTAGTCTGTGCAGCCGACTGTTTCTGCAGACTTGTGCATCGCTGAACGGAAATATAAAAGTGATTTATGTATATAGAAGAGGTCATGTAATGCAGGAGAATCATGACAAAAATAGCTTTTGGGCTGGAGTGTGCTGGGTAATTAGCGCAGAGAGGTAGCTGCCGCGACTCGCCCTTAGTTTACTTTAATGCCGGCATGGCGATAAAACGATGGAAACGTGAAATAACGGAGATAACTACGTACGCCCATTAATGTAGTAAACTTGAAACGCTGTAATGAGAAAATTGCGTTTGAGAACTTCCCCAGCTACGCTTGTGGGGAACAGCTACACGTGAACAATAAAAAAGAAGGCACACATACATGGCCACTCTACCTTTGTATTTGTTGGGCTCTGTGCTGCTTCTTTTGCGAAGCTGTCGCACTCAAATATTATCGCTGCATTAAACTCATTTGTTTGCGCAGTGTCCCAACCAATACTAAAGCAAGATCAGCGTTTCAGACTGACAGCTTGGAAAAGACGCGTAGTTACTGTCAATAAGCGAGCTAGCTTATTTTTGACACTGACAGCTTTGAGCACCAGCTATCAAACAAACCATCTTTTATCCATTCAGCATTTAGCTCCGCCTCTCTTCCTTCGCTTTAGCTCGTTTCCCACTTCCTCTTTACACACGGGGCAACTTACGATGAAGTCTGAAATTCCCACAATGTGTTTTGAAAAGCCTTTGTGGTGGTTCCGCACTTACGCTAGAATGGAGAGGGGTGAACGTGCTTAGAGCCAGGAGAGCAGCTGGGAACGAAACTTTCCAATAGAATACTCTTGCGGCAGCTGCTTTCGAAGTGTATGGTGGGGCCACTCACTATGTTTTGAAGTGTCAATCACACGCCCTGGGCATGTTTGTTCCATGGACATCATTCGTGGATAGTAGCATGGTGTCTCAGCACTAAAAAGCGTGCACAATTACAGAAAATAGAAACCCCCATGGAACCCTCGAAACAGCGTGTTTTCAGCGTTGTGCCCAAGTGAACATAGAGTCTCCTAATATACACTAGAGGGAACTCTGGCGCTAGTGTTAATGGGAGCTGCATCACACGGCACTTCGGCGAGCATGAGAATGATGGGTAGTACACACATTCGTCTAATATTCGTACTTGTGGCCTGCTTCTGGCTCCGTGTGTGTTCGTGTGGCTTGAATTTGTTTTCTCACGAAACAAATATTAGCAAACGTTCAGCGGTTGCGCTTCACAATCTTATTATTTTAGACTTACCTTTCCAAATCGGGTAATGATGTTCAAAAGGGTTGAATTTTTCTCTCAAAACGAAACCGAAGCCTAGCAATAAACGAAGCTGCAAGTACGATTCGCCGTCCGCAAGTATGAAGACTGATTTTATTTGATTGATTTGTGAGGTTTAACGTCCCAAAACCACGCTATGATTATAAGAGACGCTGTAGTGGAGGGCTCCGGAAATTTTGGCCACCTGGGGTTCTTTAACGTGCACCCAAATGTGAGCACACGGGCCTACAACATTTCCGCCTCCATCGGAAATACAGCCGCCACAGCCGGGATTTGATCCCGCGACCTGCGGGTCAGCAGCCGAGTACCTTAGCCACTAGACCACTGCGGCGGGGCGCAAGTATGAAGACTAGGCAAATGTGGGTACTACCCATCATTCCCATGGTCGCTGAACGATTGCAGCGCCAGAGTCCCCTCTAGTTAGTTTTAGGAAACTCTATGCAAGCGAACCCTGGTGTATAAGTGACTACTGTGCTCGGATGTTAGGTCAGGGCTTCCGTTCCCGCCCCGGCGGTCTCATTTCAGGAGAGGCGAAATGGTAGTCTCGTGTACTCGGCAATGTAAGCGCTCGTTAAAAAACACTAGATGGCGAAAAATTTCCAGAGACCTCCACTACTTCGTGTTCCATATTCATATAGTAGTTTTGAAACGCGAAATCCCAGATATTTTTACATTATGTCCACGGGAACATGTCCGGGTTTCATTCGACGTATGTTCTATGCTTTGTCTGCGGTCAATTGCGCACCTTCTATTTCTAACAGGAATGCGAGTAATCACTCCTTCGATGTCAAAACTTCCTGCAACCTCGGAAACGTCCAGATGTAGTTCTGCATACAAGTATCCTTTCCATGGAGTGTGTAAGCGTTTGAATGAAAGTATCGTTTTTTGGTAGCTTTCACCTAAACCGTGAATTGGCGTCTAATGGCCGTCCCTGCTTCTTGAATGCTCTTGTTTCTCTGGTTCTTAAAGCGCAGGTTACGTGCGTAAAATTTGTGCTAAGAGGAGCCACCGTCGCATTTTAAACTACCTGCACGATAGACCCTTACTTCAACTTTGGCATATTTCATATTATGCCGTAAATATAATGATACCAGCTGGTGTTTTTACGGGCCCAAACCACAGTATGATAATGAGCTATGTCATATGAAGGAGGTCTCTGGAAATTCCGACCTTCTGCTGTTCTTTAACGTGCAATGACGTCACACAGTGCACACGCTTCTCAGAAACTTCATCCCCATCCTCCAGACTGGTATCAAACCTTCGACCTTCGGGTGGGCAGGACTCAATAAATCTTTCTAGAAGATGGAAACAGACGTCATGAAGGAAATGGAAAATTGTTTCTTGATTCTTCGTTCTTTCAAGCACAATTCATATTCCACGTATGTTATCTGACTCACGTCGCTTTGTTCGGTACACCAAGTTTAACATTCAAATGCATACGTGTCGAGATCTGTTTTAAATATACAGATGACATACAGCGCGAATAGATGGATAATATGTGTGAGGTAATTTTCCTCAAAAGTGCTTCATGGAAAACATGCTGCAGGATGAACTATATTCTAATCATAAGTTATGAATGTGAACAAGGATATTTGATAACAAGGGCGTTCAGGACAAAATATGCAGCATTACTCATTTGATTTTTCTACTATTATTGTATTGCATCTGTAAATAATAAATGAGGGCTGACAAGGTTGTCTATAATTTTTGAAGTAGTCTATTCAATTGTTGATTATGAATAGGCTAACTGCGAGCACTGTCAGCTGGAGGAGTTACGACGAAATGACGCTAAGTATGGTGCCACTAAAACTCAATGTTTAAACTCTGAAACTTTACAAAAAAACAAACTGCAAACAAATTTAGGCCATAAATAAATTATCAATCATAACAATTAGCATCGGTGAAGTCATACTCTCATAAAAGACCACGTCAAACACCCATATCGTCTCTTGAAGTATTAGGTACAAAGCCAAATCAACAAATTAAAAATTGCTGTCTTCAGCTGAATCAATTAATTTTCTGCATCTGTGGTCTGCATGCGTGAAATTAATCTTCGCACATAGGTTAATTCGTGAAACAAAACTGAAGAGCATCAAAAAAGTTTTTAATTGTTCACTAGTAAATTGAAGACTCTTATATTCTCGAACATCAATTTCTACAATCAAACCAGGCCGTAATTGTTTTCTTTACTAAATACCAACCTGTTTTATATAAGTCCAATACATCGCAATTGGACGTGACATTTCCTTTTAAGTCATTCATGAGCAAACAAAACAACACTTTATATTTAACTTTTGCACAAAAGTTGCTACTGCAGCATTACTGACACCTTAATACTATCTTTCACCGCAAGCAGAAGAGCATTGCGCAGGTCCCAAGCGGTGCATGTTAGCTGACCCATTATTTTATTGTTTAATGCTAAATACAAGCTTTTTTCATTGATCGTAGCGCAAGTACGGAAATGTTGCATCCATGAAACGGAGAACTTCAAATTGGTTCACGTAGTAACGGTGGCGTGAATATAGTTACAGACCGTGAGAACGTTTCTAAATTGAACATATGGTAACGCTGAATCACGAGATTGTGCTAAGGTAACGTGACCATTCGGCACATCAGTGCTTTCTCCGCTAGCAACTAAGCAAATGAAAAAAAAAATAGAGCGAGAGCTCCACAGTACTCACCGAAAGTTTTCGGAGCTCAGTTGCAGAGAAGGGCGGACCGGCCGGTTCGAGAAACGTTCAGTTTCAGGTATAGAGTCCAGTGAACTTTTTTGTTTCTCGGTCTCGATGGCAGGATCTGATCAGCCGGTTAACACGTTGAGGCGTTGACGGCTACGGGGCGACAAGGTGGGGAGCAAAAAACTTGGCTGCGACTTGTCTTGGCCGCTGGCTACAAGATGACTCTCTCGTCCTCCGAAGTGCGCTGGCTTGTTTTGCGTAGGACCGGACCGCCGATCGGGCCCGACGAGCTCTTTATACCCGGCGACGCCTTCCCTTCTCTCCCGTCCGTTCCACGCTCCCCATAGCCCCTCAACCCTCCTCTCTCATCCCTGTGTTCCCTAGACGTCCACGCGAGCTCCTCCGGCGGGACGTAGAGGAAGAGAAACTGCGCATGCGCCGAGGCGGAACGAGGCAACGCGGCACGCCGATTGGGCGCGATCGATGCAACAAGCGCTGGCCTTCTTTTTTGACGGACGGTCCCGGTTGTCCGTGCTCTGCTTCTTGAGTGGCGTCTCCCGTCGGGCCGTTAGCTGAGCAGCGATGTGCCCTTTAGGGATACGGGTGGGGATGACGCTTTTCCGGTTCTGTCATGCTTGCTTTTGTCGTCCCAGATTTTGAGCTGTCATTTTTATGCTGGCTGAAGGACCGCTCTTATAACCTTTCCTCGCGTTACACTGGCGTAGTTGGGCACGAATTCCGGGGACCGAGGCATCTTTACCGAACGCCACTGAGATGAAATAAGCTGCCTGATCAGCTCATGAACAAAACTTCAATGTTCGCGCGGCGATGGACAAAAGAGGGAAATAGCTTGTTGTTCGTTGTTTGCTCTTAGTCGAAAATACAGAACAGATGTAGTTCGAAGACAAGGTACGAGTACCATTGCTCCGAAAACTCATGAAGTTCTGACAAAGACGTCATTCGTCATAATGTTGGAGACATAGAGTTCCCTTTATTATTAGAGGGAACTGCGGCATCGCAATCGTTCCGCCATAATGAGAATGATGAGTAAAACTTGGATCTTGCCAAGCTTTTCTGATTGGGGCTTCAAAAACACTGTTGGATTTCTTTATTTTGGTATTTCGCGCTTTCGTTTCGGACAAAAAAACTGGATCGTTTGTAACATTGTGAGCCGGTTTGTATGGATCAGCCCAAAGGAGGCAATGTCAAGAAAAGGGAGTGCTAAAAATTTCCCGAAAATTGTCTCGTGACAAAGCGTCTGAAGGTCGCACGGTGCCGAAAGAAAAAAGCATAGGCAAATCGGTGTATTACCAATCGTTCGCGTACTAGCTGAAGCACCGTTTGCTGTAACCGTTATAAACGCTAATGTCATATTTACCTCTAGCCTATTAATATAAAACTCTATGGCTAGGGCATCTGTGAGATATATTACAAAACGTTTTTCTGCAATTCACGGTTTCAAAGACGTTGCCACAGTCCTGTGACCTTGATGTTTAACCCTTCTGCTACATTAAATCTTCGTGTTGGTCTATGAGAGGCAATACGCTAACCTGGAAGACAAGAGCCTCAGAAACGATAATGGAATGCGTAGCATTCAAGCAACAACATTCTAACTTGCGTACTACCTTTGAAGTACTCCAAGGAACACTAAAGTGAAAGTCAAAGCAGCCTATATGATTTCATTCATTTCCTGACAGTAATTTAGCGTGTGTGATGTGTTCTTCGTTAGAACATGAAATGAATATAGAGATTTTGTTTTTATTTGTTAATAACAGAGAATGTTCTTGTGAGAACAGGATGAAATCTTGTCTGCATGAAGCCGCATGCCTATGCCGTTCTTTGTATTTCAGCCACACTGGAGGCAATTTTCTTAACTATTCCATGTTTTATCCCTTAGTGCTTTAGAGCCCCATGTATAATTTAGCTAAAGGTCAAGGAATGTAGTAAAACTGCTTACTATTTAATGCATGATTACAAATAGATGCAAAACTTCCGGACGGATGTATTCACAAATTTGTCATTTTGCGACATCTTGTCGCTAGCAAAGATAAAACACACGTATATAAATACAAACAATAAACAATACATGACGCACTTTTGTTTCTAACATATTTTACTATGAATTATCATTGCGATGAATACTTCAAGACAGTATTTGTGTTATGCAGACATTTTTTAAAAAAGCTTTAGTTTTAGAGGATGTAGGCTGAATTAGGAATACAAAAAATGCGTGTATAGGCAAGAATATCCTAACTCAGTAACCTGTCGTATTGGTGCTATGGTCTCTATACAATTCACAATTCAATTTACTGAGTGCACACTGAACTATTAGTTCAAACAGCATTAATCAAAGCGGAGAGGCAAAGAAGATTGTACAGTTGATACGGTGCAGCGCAGAGAGCGGAAAAGAACACACAATTGTAGACACCGGCACAAACGTTGTGTAAACCAGCTCAAATGTCAGCGTTTTAGCAATGTTGCAGATTTGAAAGACATAACCAAAAGTCTTTCATATAAATTTGACGGATTTACTATCCAGCTATTTGTAATGCGAAATTTCAATCAATAAAGCCCACCATTTTTTCCTCTCCTCCTTACACAAGGGGAGAGGAATACACAATAATCACAAATGCACTGAAACCTTTGACACTATATTTTGTTCTGTGGCTAAAAGCAAGCAAACATAGAAAAGATTTCTTCAAATTACAGTTTTTCATGCGTAGCTCCTCCAACCGTTTGCGAATTTGACACGACGTGAAGGCCGTGTAGACTGCAACGGCACTTTCAGAGGCGTCCAGCTCTTTGAAAGGCGATGCCCATGAAAATCAGAATCGTCACCCTTGTTCACGGCCCTTAATCAATTTATACGAGCTCTCTACGTTTCCCCGTCTTCCTCACAATAGGTGACAACTCGCTGGAACTTGTCATCCTTGCAGAATTTCTAGCTGGCTGCTGCAAGTTTTGGGTAACAATGTACGAGGCTCCTGACATGGCCATGGGTTTGCTTTGACTATCAGGACCCCGAGGTTGCATAAAATTAAATAGTCAAATCCACGCCAATTGAACAACCATACAGAGAAAGAAACACACATAGACACCATGGGTGCTGTGTGTGTTTATTTCTCTGTGTGGTGTTTCATTCGGCGCGAGGTTGACTCTTTATTCATGACGTGCACCAACTAGCCTAACAGCGAGTTCTACTTGCATAAAAAGTTTGAACATTTCTCTATCATTTAGTTAGTTTCGTGGATGCTTGATCGGCAATTGATGCAAATGAACAAGACCAAGGAGGACCGAATTGAAATACTTTTTGCCTATGTGCATTTATTCCTGCAACGCATTGGCATTGTCTCGACAGGGTGGGTTGGAAAGGAGACCGGAGTTTCAAACCTTTAAATTTTTCAATTTAGCATTTCCTAATTTCGATGCTCTCATACAAGCACGAAGGTTGGCTGAATACTATCGCCTTCAAGAAAAAAAAAAACCTGGCTACGTTTTCGTTTGAAGCGTCATCATGGCCTTGAAAACGCTGCATCTTAGCTTTAAATTAGATTGTGAACTTGGAAATACAACGAGCAATGATGCCAAACGTGAAGGACAAACTTATTTATAGCGAGCTGCAAAGTTTCAAAGACGACGAGGCGAAATAATACGTGGTATATTTCCACTGCATGCACAGGCAGCCCTGAATGCCATATTTCCGGCCTGTTCTGACACGTTCAAACAACATGCACTGAGCCCTTTGGCCAAGCGCTGTCAGCAATTGCTGATACGTACCCCTGCGAATGCCCTGGAGATTCTCCGTTGGTCAAAAATTACTTTGTGCATGTTTTTTTTAATAGTTGGTACCTCAGAATGCCACAAAGAGTTCAGCTTACTGCTTCAAGTATTTATAGACTTACAAACGCTGCGCCACGTTAAATTGGCAGGCCTCAGTGATACCGAAGTGCCAATAAATAACGTCCTAATTTCTATCTTTCGTTCATGTCAATTCTTAAGGAGCAACATTAAAAACAATATCCGCCCCGCCACGGTGGTCTAGTGGCTAAGGCACTGGGCTGCTGACCCACAGGTCGCAGGATCAAATCCCGGCTGCGGCGGCTGCATTTCCGGTGAAGGCGGAAATGTTTTAGGTCCATGTGCTCAAACCTGGGTGCACGTTAAAGAACTACAGGTGGTCGAAATTTCCGGAACCCTCCACTACGGCATCCCTCATAATCACATCGTAGTTTTGGGACTATAAACCCCGCAAAATCAAAGACGCAATATCTCGCTGCACAGACTGACCTACACACAGAAAACGTGCTTATCTTAACCCTCCTCAGCGCCACTAGTGACTTCAGTCAACCTTCTTCGCTGTGGCTCCCAGCTCTGCAATATCAGCGTTGGAAGTCGTCGGAATACCCAACAAATCTTCTCCAAGAGTTAGCAGTCTTGGTTCTGGTTCCGAGGCGTAAGCGATAGTTTTGTACAGTCTCATCAATTGTTGACAGGGTCGAAAGGGTTACCATTTTTTGATCGCTAAAGATTCGTTGCTGACTGCACAATTAAGAACAATTTCTCTTGCTCAATCACAGAAACGAATTCTGCCATTTTTATGCGGCAAAACGACACAACTATTAAGAGGGAACCAGTAGTGCGACACTATGAATAAAGGTAAACACCTTAGGGTTCGACCATGTGCTCCTAAATCTAAGTAAATAGTTGTTCTTGCATTACGCGCAAACCGGAGTGATAATAATTGTGGAAATTTCACGTCCCATGACAACTATAGAGACGTCATAGGGAAGGGCGCTAGAAATTTGAACCACCAAGGCTTCTTTATCATCATCATCACCATCATCATCATCATATTCATCATCATCATCATCAGCCTGACTACGTCCACTGCAGGGCAAAGGCCTCTCCCATGTTCCGCCAGTCAACTTGGCCCTGTGTTTGCTGCTGCCAAATTATACCCGCAAACTTCTTAATCTCATCTGCCCACCTAACCTTCTGTCTCCCCCTAACTCGCTTCCCTTCTCTGGGAATCCAGTTAGTTACCCTTAATGACCAGCGGTTATCCTGTCTACGCGCTACATGCCCAGCCCATGTCCATTTCCTCTTCTTTATTTCAACTATGATATCCTTTACCCCCGTTTGTTCCCTAATCCACTCTGCTCTTTTCTTGTCTCTTCATTACACCTACCATTTTCCTTTCCATCACTCGCTGCATCGTCCTCAATTTAAGCTTTACCCTCTTCGTAAGACTCCAAGTTTCTGCTCCGTAGCTAAGTACTAGCAAGATTCAGCTGTTGTATACCTTCCTCTTGAGGGATAGTGGAAATTTACCTGTCATGATTTGAGAGTGCTTGCTAATGTGCTCCACCCCATTCTTCAACGTGCACCCATTTCCGAGCATGGTGGCCTGCAGCATTTACACCTCCATTGAAAACGCAGCCGCTGCAGCAGGGATTCGATCCCGTAGCCTACGGGTAAGCAGCCAGGTACCTTAGCCAATAGATCACCGCGGTGGGGCGGGAGGCAAAGTCAGCTTCAAACAAATACATATTAGGGAGAGTGGCACTGCAACGCACGCTCGCTCCCTATCCTGAAAGGCAACCCTGTGCACGGCTTCATGGTCATGAGGGCGCAAGGTCTGCATGAAGTGTTTCATATAGGAGGGAGCGTAGAAAGTTTATCGATTACCATAATTTTTTTCTGGGCTTTCGCATGCTGGTCTACCTTGTATCCCAAGACTACCATGTGCGAGCCATTAATTTCACTTTGTTTTGTGCGTTCTCCTCAGTGGAAGCGAAGTTAGCAGGATGCAGCCTAATAGCGCAAATTTCTCATAGGCTCAACGCCTACTGTTCACATTCTCCACATGTCTCGTGAGAATAGGTGGTGACAAGGACATACCGCCAGCACAAAGGGCCACAAAAGCAATAAATGAGAAATATTAAAGCAGTGGCGCTACGCGTGGAGGATTTGCTACGGGTTTCTCTTTCTTTCCTTTTTACTTTCCTTCTTGGTCTGTTCCCCATTCGTCTTATTAGGGGCGATGCTCCTTAGGGCGTGGGCTGTGCGTCCCCTGTATGTAGCCACCTCTAGTTTAGTTCTTGCAGTGTTCACTAGATGGCGGTACCGTCCCCTGTATGTAGCCACCTCTAGTTTAGTTCTTGCAGTGTTCACTAGATGGCGGTACCGTCCCCTGTATGTAGCCACCTCTAGTTTAGTTCTTGCAGTGTTAACTAGATGGCGGTACCGTCTCCTGTATGTAGCCACCTCTCGTTTAGTTCTTGTAGTGTTTACTAGATGGTGGTACTTGTAGCTGATGATGAAAAGATGCAAGATGTTATAAACTAGAAAGCGGTACTTGTAGTTGATGAAAGACGCGAGATCTTATAAAATAGGAATGATGTCACATATGGCGCGTGTCATTGGTTGAAGGCAATCGTTCGATTTAGTGCGGCGACGTACGCTAGGGGGAGCGATGTAATAAAATCGAGTGGGCAAAATGTACAGAGGATTCATGGTTTACCAGGTTTACCTCCGGAGCTTCGCCCACTCATCATCATTCACTTCGTGGATATGGCGGCACTTTTTTTTCATTATTCCTATTTATTTATATTTTCATTTTATTTCTCTTTATTTTCTTTCGGACTGTTAGCAGCTATTTACCGCTTCTTTCTCATTTCTGTTTGAGTTTTTACGCGCGGTTTTGCCAGTCCTACGCCAAGCGATGACAGCACACGACATCCCGGGGGACCTAAAGTGATCCACACCTAGTTTGCTCATCAAGGTACTCAAAGAACTGCCTGAACAAGCCTCCTCTTCGGCGCGAACGCACGCAACAGCTCGCTATGAGATATGCGGTTTCGCCTGCGTGGCGCTAAAAGACGACGTGTAAATGCGATCACAGTACACGAAACCACACGAGAGCTCGGCCACCCCAAGAACTCCGCACTTAAAACCACTTTCTCGTCTTCGCACTCAAAATCACATGATCTTGTCACATTGTTGTAAGTGTCGACGAAGGAATCGAGCCACAAAACAGGAGCAAAGTCGATCACTGCTCTCTGTGCGAAAAATTTTTCCACCAAGTGTACCATCAAAAGTGTATCTCGAATTGCACTATGGAATTTTGCAACTGACGTCCCCAAACAAAGTATTCATTGACAGCGAACTTGTTCATACAATCTGTTGAATGCATAGTCACGAAACGTGCTTTCGCTTAGCTAGCTTGTTAGGACCCGATTGTCCGTTTCATGCGAAGTCTTCGCTTGTGGATTGCCCCAGATTTGGGGCTACATCTATTGTATAAGGTTGTGGCAAATACATCGTTGCGCTGTAAAGACAGCTTTGATACGAGGGCTGACTGTTTGCAGGCAGTCAAGGAAAAGGTACCGTGCACCATTTCGGAAACCTGGTGATATACCGCGCAAAAAAAAAAACAACTACAAGAAAAACAAATCAGGAGCCCTTGTACTATGGGGGAAAAAGGGGGCAACTGAATTTCGGTGTGTGCGTACCTTGCATACTTCTTTCTTTCTTTCTTTCTTTTTTCTTTTTTCTTCTTTCTTTATCACTACAATTTCTTCTTCCGTTTTTTTTCTTTTTCACCTTTTTGTTCTTTTTTCTTTCTTCCTTTCTGTCTATCGCATTGTTCAACGTTTCCTTCTAACTTTTTTTCTTTCTTCATGCCTGGAATCGTGCTTTCATTTATTTGATTTGCATACACAGATACCCAAGGACACAGAAGAACGAGAGAGAGAGCAAGCTGGCAACTGCCACCTGGAGGGGCACAACGCCTGCTCACTCTTTCAGGAGGAGGGAAAAAACACAGAAAACAAAGATTAGAGGGAAGAAAATGAAAAGATGAGGAATGAAAAAATTGACGAATACTTCCACGAGTATGAGTAAAAACATAAATAAAAAGTAATTTAGAAACTGTCTATAAATGGATGGCCAGGCCCGCTTGGTTTACAAATGTAAGGAGAGCTCGGTGGGCCTGGTCGCGTCGGGAAGCACAACCGCTCGGAAAGAGGTTTGATAGGAAGAAGAAACCAGTGACAAACCGCATGAAAACAGCGAAGAACTACCACACAGGGCAAGCCCTGGACTTACAACTAACAACCTCGCAGGGCGAGCCCCGGACTTGAAACTTAGTTTTACGTCCAGGGCTTGGCCTGTGGGATTGATCTTTTTTGGTGTCTTTGTGTAATTTTTCACTGGTTTCTTCTTCCTATTAATCTGAACTAACTTTCCCAGAAAGCTACGTTACTGGGCTTTTGTGCACGCGCTAAGCAGCAAGGCGTTTCACTTGCTGGAGGCAAGAATAAGATACGGTATCCAAAATTGTCAAGTCACCTCGAGTGAATATCAGATTACCGCACCAGAAGCAGCGGTTCACCATTAAATTCAGACTCTAAACCACTTCGCACATTCAAAGGGGCTTCAAGAAAGTAAAACACTTTTTTTTTTCAAACCAAAATTTGCAAAATAAGGGTTGTTAAAGCGAGTTTGAAGGAGTGCCCTCGGGAGTGTGTGTGCCGAGCTATGCCCCTGACTATTAGATTTCATTTTTCAATTTTTTTTCAGTGATAATGCTATTTAGACAATTGAAAACGCTCTACGGTATGTGTATTTCGATACGTGAGAACATGCTTTTCCCAAAAAGTAAACCCATTAGTAATAAACACGGAAAAACCCCAAACGTGTAAAGTGGGTTAATCTGCACGATCGGAATAGCGTAAATTATTGGAAAACGGCGCGTAGAAGTACACTTTGACTGGGCCACCTCCGAAGGCTGCATTTTTGTAAGCTCCCCGACACCCGGTTTTCCATCACCACTGTTGCAAGTTGTGAGTTGAAAGCAGCTTTCTTTGAAAAAAAAGAAAAAACAATAAGCTGAAGCAATTCATTATAATAAAAATTCACGAACATTAGGGTGTCAAACCACAAAAGCGGCGTCTTGTTAAACTGTCTACTTCACTGAAACACGGCTTCGTTGTTATATCGCGTCTGCTTGCTTTCATTTTTCCATGAAGTACTATTTTAAACGCATATTCTAGCAGAAGCAGTAAGCCTCTGCCTCAAAAGAAAATAAAGAAGGATATAAATCTTACCCGGAACTTAAAATTTGCATGTGTAATTGCTAATTGCATATCACTTATCACAAATGAAACTTTTATTCTGAAAGCGGGTGCTGCTACTGCTGGATTAGAATGAATGATTGAATGAATGAATGAAGAATTGAATGAATGATTGAATAAAGGAAATAGAAGCTATATTGCGAAAAAATCTTTCCGGCGAATGTGGAGCCTGAAATGCTGGAATCATGTGGCATTTGCCATCTTGTGAGCTTTGTCGATCAGCTTGAGCTGTTCTTCAAGCTTCGAGCAGGTAAATGCAGCCTTCCCACTCGTGCCGTGTTTATGTGCCGCTTATTGGAGATACAGTTGAGTATTTTCAGGCCAATTTTACGTCATAAAGTGCTAGCTGTTCTCCGTATAGCAGGCACTTGCAGTCATAAATTGTCGGATAGATTTCGTTGAGAAGACTAAGAGCGTAGTACACTCTGAACTAACATTTCTTAACCATTTAGTCATGGTATATGTAGAACATAATTAGGATGTCCGGCTAGGATATTCTTTGATTATTACAAGCTTAAGAATGATACGACGTGGTGCAGGAATGGCTCAAGTTATATTACTCCATATATTGTTTCATAACTTGTGTGAGTCATATAGCTTTCATCACACTGTACACCAGTGACACGGTCTCTCATGCATTCGCCTGGCACTACTCAAAGGAGACAACGGTAGTCTTTTTCTTTGTTTTCGCTCAGTCAATCTCATTGTCTCCCCATGCGCGCAAGCATTCGATACCTTAGACGGTAACCTAACGTAAACTAAAACCGTCATAGGAAGTCGTCATAGCGTTTCAGAGCGCCATAACTTTTGACATTATTATGACGCCATAGTGAGGAGGCGTGACGTAACGTCACACAATATCATCATATGGCATTGATGCTCATTGAAAAGGGGGGGGGGCGATCATAGAGTCAATACAAAACTACGTTCCAGGCGCCTCTGATCTGAATGCAGTGGAAAACAATGTTAGATGCAGAAAGGCTTTCTAGGATGGAGGGGTGGAATTTACACATTTACTAAGAAGAAAAAAAACACGGCTTTTGCTTTCCAGTCATCTTAGCTAGAGTCCACAAGAAAGCCTCTGAGTTTCCATATCTGTCTCTTCATGCCTTTGTCACTTTAATCCATCAAAGAACAGTGCACCGGAAGTGCACCTAGTCGAGCTTCTTGTCATTCTTGTCTTTCATTTATCTTTCTGCACCTTCTTCCGACAGTCCGTATTACAACCACGGGGCAGGCAATCTAGCAGTACATAAGTCACCGCTTCCAATCTATATATATACAGGATATTCCACGTAATTTTAGCCAGGGTTTAAAAATATGCCAGAACACGTAGTCACAACGCGACCAAATACATGTTGCTCACCGTTGCCTGAAGTTAGTCAGACTATTCTTTGTGTTCTCAGATATTGTTTATTCAGATCTGTTTAATTAGTTAATTTTTGAAGGAACGAAGATGAATAAAAAAATTCAATGAGAAAGTTGTAGATCGGTTTGCAAAACGTCCAAAAATATAGTTTTGAACTTTATATCTGTAAAGTATAAGTTTTTTTCTGCTAATTACAAATCCCTGCGAAATCAAAAAAATACCACGTGGCAAACCCGCTCTCACGTCAGTGCGCATGGTGATTGTAGTGCTCACTAACGTTCCGCGCACCAACGATACGCTTCCCTCGCACCGGTTTATGACAGCGATAAACAGTCACAGCAGATATCGTTTTTGTGGCCGATAGCAAAACGTGTTCATCGTAAAGCCACCACGATCGCTGCGGCCCTGCCAAGACAGCACAAAGGGGCAAATGCTATGGTCGTTCGTACGCGGAACGTTTGGGAGCACTAGAATCATTGTGCGCACTAGCGCACGAGCGGTTTTGTCACGTGGTATTTTTTGTATTTCGCGGGCATTTGTAATTAGCAGAAAAACACTAATACATAACAGATATAAAGTTCAAAACTGTCTAGTCGGACGTTTTGCAAACCAATCTACAACTTTCTCTTTGAATTTTTTATCCCTGTTCCTTTCTTAAAAAGTTAGTTATTTAAACATATCTAATTGAATAATAGTTGAGAACACAAAAATAGTCCAACTCCAGGCAACAGTGAGCAGCATGCGTTTGGTCGCGCCGTAATTATGTGTTCCGGCATGTTTTTAAACGCTGGCTAAAGTTATGTTGGACGCCCTGTATATATATATTTCCTCGAACCATGCTGTACACAACGCTTATAATCTGCAGATAATTGGTTTAAGGCTACTCAACGTTACCCCTAATAAAACTAAAAGAAGAAACTACGAGGCACGGCATGTGCCCTTTCGGCACTCAGCTGTAATCGAGATTCGAACGCTTCCGCGAAGCGTAACAAGCGGCTCATCAATCACACTGGTGCATCAGACGCATTTTTGATTAATCCGATTCAGTCAGGAAAGTCCATACAAGGATATTCCCTGAAAAGTTTGGCCACTATTTTTGGCACGAGAGCAACTCGTAGAACTTGCACGAAAGTGAGTGGACTTGCAGGCACTGACGTCGTCAGTGAGAACAACACAGCAACAGCGTTAATGTGGTCTCGATTTTTTAATACCGGACAGAAAAACAACAACATAAATTTGAAGGTCCGGCGGCATTTGAGCCACGTGTCCTATCCACATGTTAGTACTGGGAAAACACACACAAAAAAACATTATTCTGCGTCAGTCTGCAATCCCACTCTTATTCGCGACGAATCTGTGCCAACTAGATTAACTATCTGTCATTATGGGCTTTTATAAATAGTTTTGGGCTCTAATGTTATCAATATTAGCCCTAATAGTTATACTGACTCCCTGTAATTTTCAGTTTGGTTGTTATCACTCTCTAAAACTTATTCTATGGCGCCTAATTTCTTTAATTTCCACTATTCCACTTAAACGACAAGTTGATCAGGCTGTTAAACTATCTTCGGAGAACCCGGCTACATTATTATTATACATATAGGCCGCCTCCACTCTCAAAACGACCAGCCGTGGCAGCTGAAGCACAGAAAACACATCTACTTTCTTCTTTTTTCTATTGTTGTCCGTGCCTAGGTCCCAATGTCCTCACGTGGGAGCGCCACGCAGTGTCGTTCTATATGAGGAGTGGCATTTCTGAAAATTGTTTAAATTACCCTATGTGTGCCGTCTACTCAAAGTGTGCCTGCACTTCAAATTCAACCGCCATGGTGGTCTACTGGTCATATACTTGAATGCTGACCTGGAGGTCGTGGGATAGAATCCTGGCTACGGCGCCCGCATTCTCGATGAAAGCCGAAACTCTTGAAGCCCATGTACTCAGATTTAGGCAAGCTTCAAATAAATTTAAAGGTGTCGAAATTTCCGGAGCCCGTCGCTAAACTCTTCTTTATCATTATATCAACGTTTGAGACGTAAAGCCAAAACAATTATTATTATGAGCTTCTGATTACTTAGCAATAATTGGATTCAAGGAACCTGAACTCGCGCATGCGCAATTCACACAATCACGATGCTTCCGACTTAAGTGCTGCTTCCCATTCATTGTGCAACTTCGAGAGCCATATGCACGACATCGCCATTGGCTGGCCTGTTGTCCTCTCGCAATCATTTCCACCACATCTAAAGTATAGTTTTTTATCTTCTTTAACATAAGACTCCAGCAGCCCGAATTGTCAGCAGATGCTGATTTATGCATGCAAACTCCGCATATTCGATTAGGAGAGGCTCACGTCACCGAAAACTAGGAAGTATATTTCCGATTCTACTTCCATATGTCAGCGCATCCGATATGCATCACCACTCGTCTTACGCAATTCCTGCGGCGAGGTGATCTCTGGACTTCTACACAAGAATGCAACGCAGGCATCGTGATTCGAAGTGCATGAAAACTTTGCGCATACGTCCCTCATGCCTCTCAAATAGCATGCGCACACACGCAAAAGCAAGACGGAGCTGCATATGCAACGTATTGAAGTTTTATATATATATATATATATATATATATATATATAAAGAGAGAGAGAGAGGCACTTATACAACAACATCCTTGAACATGAACAAGCATAAAGGACAATTGCATCATGCCGAGAAAAAAACTTTTTTAGACAACCTCGTCAGATAGTACCGCTGACATTGTCACGTTTTCAACTATGCACCTCGATTTGAAGCATTCAATCACACGGCCGTCGCGCAAACGCACTTCTGTCAGCTTAAACCGTAGGTCCCCAGAAACTTCGAAATAATCAGATGAAATGCGAATTTACCACATGAACTCATGCACAGGTCACATGAAAGCCACACCATTCATAATTCATGTCATCATTGTGGTCGTTAGTGACCCTAAAACTTCCTGTTACATAAACACATTAAAGCGAGAGCCTCAGATGCCTCTTCAAACAAGAAAATTGGCCATTGGCGATGTCGGCGTTGGTGTCGCACGTTGGTGATGTCTACAAGAGCAATGGGAAAGATCTGTACGCCATAACAACACCATGATATAACGGAATCATTGATTGATATGTGGGGTTTAACCTCCCAAAACCACCATATGATTATGAGAGACGCTGTAGTGGAGGGCTCCGAAAATTTTGATCACCTGGGGTTCTTTAACATGCACCCAAATCTGAGCACACGGGCCTACAACATATCCACCTGCATCGGAAATGCAGCCGCCGCAGCCAGGATTCGATCCCGTGACCTGCTGATCGGCAGCCAAGTACCTTAGCCACTAGACCACCACGGCGGGGCTTAATAATGGAATCATGATGCCACAAACAAATAATATTTGTGACGTAGTCATGACGTCAACACATGACTTCGTCACATTACAGCACATCTTGTTCAAAAGAGAGTTGATCACGGAGGCAGTGTAAAGTCATGTGATGTTCAGATTTGTTGCAGTGCCTATGATCCCAGAGGCCTTGCATATTTGCTTTAGGATCAGAAAGCTTTTGGTGAGGGGCGTGGGAATATGAATACATCGACAAAAAAAAAAGAACGGCTCTCGCTATCGCTATTTATTACTTGTAAATTATCATTTTAGTTGCTTTTGATATATTTATCAATAAGCAGTAGTGTAGTGCTCACTTGATGTGTTTGAATTTTCCACCACATCGTAGACAGTATTTGTAGACAACTTCGAAAACAGCAATAGCACCCAATGTTCTCCGAGAAATGGAACTGGTCTAGGTGACGTTTTTGCGGCGTGACGCCACTTCACGACGATAGAAGATAGTTAAAAAGGCAGAGTAATGTTAATTTTTTTTTACTCATCTCGTGTTAAAATCTACGAACAGTTGAACTTAGGTCAGTAGTCTTGTGCGCAGACTATCATACGAGCTAGATCCGAGCCATCCGAGAATTTCCAAGCCGCCTTTTTGAAAGTAATTCACAGTAAGTGCCTGGAGAAGCGTCTACTTGTTAGCACACAATCGTACGAGCTAGATCCGAGCTATCCGAGGACTTCACTGAGCCGCCTTCTTGTTTGGACAGCAAATCATCCGGCATCGCTCTCGTCTATGGTGCCGTCCTCTGAAAGCTGTCTATTTTGCCGGCTGTGTGAATTGCAATGTGATTTAAGATGACCACTGTCCACATCGCTGTATATTTATCCGTCTACGGTCTGCATTGAAACACAGCCATCGAAAAGTTTTGCTACGCTTTCTTGGCCTATCTCCCTGAGTGAGGATGTGCCATGCTATAGTGGAATCAAACTTTAAAGTTGTCCTAGGTGAATTCGTAAAGTACCCTGCCACTTTTTCGTTTCATATGGCGATAATAGACATTACGAAGGTAAGATTGCCTCGCCTTCATAATCCTCTAAAGTAGGGATCGACAACCGATGACTCGTGAGGCAGTTGTATACGAACCCCGGCACGTCATGAGCACACTTCCCCAGTCTTCGTTGCTCTTCCCGAATTGTGTAGCGGGTACCACGCTTCTCCGTAGGACCGACGAAGAACGGCATAATGAAAGCTTTCTCACTACACAACAATCATTATTCATGGTGTAGTGGGTACCCGGCAAGTGTCTTGTTGCAGGTACCCAAAAATGTGTTTAAAAAGGCGGTAGAAAGGCTGCTCTTCCAGTTTCGCTGTGACTTTGCTGAGCGTTCCGCAGAAGCCTGGTAAGTTTTTTACCACAATTTAGTTTGTAACTTGAAACTAATGTTTGTATTGTAAAATCGTGTAACTTGAAACTAATGTTTGTATTGTAAAATCGTGTGACGTGCATGCAGAAAAAAAACATAATTCTTATTTTAATGTTGTTCACCAATGATTGTTCACCGATTTTTTTTATCTGCACCGTCAACCTTCCCCGCCCCCCTCTTCTGGCTGGTTTTCTGTCCCCCGTCCAGTTGGCTTGAAGCATATTGGCCCTCTGCCTGAAAAAGTCGCAAGACTCCTGTTCTGGAGGATAATCCCAACTCTGCACCTTGTTTTTTTCACTGGGAATGAACAGATAATTGTTTAAAGTCTAGGGGTTTGGACGCCACAGCTTTTTGAGAATAATAAAGACTGACAGCCCCTGGTATTACATTCCAAGAACAGTTTACTCACCATACTTAACGCTGAAAAGCCCCAGACAAAGGCCATAAATTTTTGAAGGCCTCTCATTTATTCATTGCCAATTTTGCATTCAATGCAAAATCTTGTTTGCTTTCGAACTCTTACAGCAGCATGTTGGTAAGAAAAAGGGGGGGGGGGGGGTGAGTGCGTATGTTGCTTGGTATATACTGAGGATGTATACCGCAACGAAACGAAGCCAAGCCAAGACACATAAATATCAGACTGGCGCTGACTTCCGAATGACTTTTTGAAAAACACAAAGCCCGGTTTTTTACATGCGCATGTGTCCTCAACAACTCAAGATGCATTCTTGAAGGAGCACTCCAAATCTGCATCTCTTTGAATTGCTGCGCTACGTTTCTTCGATCGCTTGTAGGGATTCACAACTTTCATGTTAAACGATTTTTCCTCGCCATGTGGGTGCCCCAGGACCACGTCTTGGATGCGGTCATGCGTGTGGCAAATTCGTAGCTGGTGAAAGAACCACGTGGGACTAGAATTTCGTCTGGACAAGCTGTGAATAAGACCTTTGCACAAAGTCTTTCTTACACGTGCTTGGTCCTTAGTCACTTTTGTATGATGAGCCTTCATGCACACTCTGCCTCAAGACTGATCATACATTGTCCAGAAGTCTGCCTATTTGTAGCCAGTCGAACTATTCTTTGTAATGAAGCACAAGTAGTCATGCTAAATAGTCATGTTACGCTATAGTGTTTACTTTTATGATTTTCGCCGTAAACTGCATTATGCGTGTGCAATAAAAATTATTTCGAAAGCCAGTGTTTTGTACTTGTCGTTCCATTTACCGTTGTCTCAACCTGAAAACAAAAATAGCACTGTTTTTTTTTTCTACTAAGCACAGCAGTCATGATCCCAGAAGCGAATGCATGGTTAATAGATGAGAAAAACACGGGTATACACGGTATCTACCGGCGGGCCTTGCTGTCATGGCGCTCCCGGCATATATCTCCCGCTAAGACTTTCCATGACCTCAAAAGACGGACGCGCCTACGATATGTCCTTCCACGCCTCCGCATCTTGCGAGAGTAGATGCCACGCCGGTATTATGCGGCCTCAGTTTTCACGCATTCAATTCCTTCTTACGCTTACCGTTTCACTTCGAGGCTACGTTCTTATTTACATTGCTCTAGTCCCAAACTTTGCACTTTCATCCGCAACAACGCCTCCAAAGGGCGTCGCCTTTCATGGAAGCCTCGGGCGTATCTTTTGCGGCTTGCACTACTGTCGTCGGCCATATTACTCTTCCGGCAGTAGCGTTGCAGTTTGAATGAACGAAAAAAAACCACGCGCGTCACGAGGTATGAGCGTAAGCTTCTTTGTTGGTACAGTGTATGTAGTCGTGAGCAAGAACATATATCATACGTGATCTTTTTCTCTCGCTTTATCTGCGCCTGTACCGTTTTTTCAATTGTTGCGTTTTCTCAAGGATACTGGGTGAATTCGCCGTCTATGATGTTGCCCGTGGAACTGCTACGTCGGCTCAAAGACAAACTTCTCTCCTTTTCTTTAACTTTCGTTCCCCTTCTCTAAGACAGTGTAGCCTTTCTTTATCGATTTTTTGTCATTCACGAAACCACAGGAAAAAGGTATTCCGTAGACTACTGAACAACTGCAAGGAACATAGTCCTGCGGTGTTCACTTCAAGATTCACAAAACAGTAGGGCTTCTTTTTTGTCACGTTGGCCATAGCGCTAGAAATGCCCATTGCGCTTGTGCAGTAGTGTACAAATTCCCCTTTACCGGTGGTCAAGTGTATATCGGTCAAACGGGCCGTTCCATAAAGATATAATTAAAAAAACATTTCAAGAAATAACTATTCATCTGATGAGTATTCCCATGTGGCAAACTATTTAAGGTACACTCAAAAGGCGATGAAGAATGCGTGCCACCCACTTTTAGAAAGAGGGAGGATTTTGTGTGTTCATAAGGACCACAATTCAAGAGAGCTCTACGAGCCTTATGCGATTAGGAAATCAAGCGGATTCGGAGATCGAACGGAGAATAACTAAAACAGGTATACTGGACATTATTTTTTAATTTAGTGCAGGTGTTACAATGCAAATCGAAATAGAACTACGGACCATCTTCCCAAAGAGGAACCCTGATGGGATTTGAAGCAGCAGTGGGGCGCAGGTTGTTGACCCGCGTTGAACGGGCGTCGGCGCTGCTGGTGCGGGAAGAACGATTTGGAGCGAAATTCGGAGTAGCGTTTACTCGTGTAAACATTTGCTTGAAACGCAAACACACAGTAGGCGGGATGTCTTGAAGACGCTTGCGCTCGGCTTCCTTGGCCCACGTCTCACCGGTGTTACACGCGCGGTATCTTTATTTTTGAACGTGATCAGTGTCCTTGACTCGCATCTAGTCGGGTCACTGGTCTTCCACTGCCGACGCTTGCGTTCTGCTTCCCTGGCTTGCGCCTCATCGGTGTTGACGTCGCGATTCGTAAAAGTGATCGGCTTTGCTAACCCTCGCAATGCCGGTGACAGCCGGGAAAACTACCCGCACACTTGCGGAAAGCATGCTGCAACGGTACCCCACCTGTCGGCACGATCGCTCGGCAAGCAGCGACGCGCTCTGCATGATGTCGGCGCCGCGAGATCCTCGAGGCACGCGCAGCACGCGCACCCACCAGCTCGCGACTTCTCGCTGACAGGTGGAGAGAGGTGGAGCGGGTGAGATGAGGCCCACGTGAGGAGTGCGCTCGAGCGTCGCTAGTGGTGGAGAGGGTAAAGTTAGAGCTGCCACGCGGCGAGTGCGTGGCAGGCGAGGGAGAGAGACTGTCACCTTGCACTGCTAGGAGGGCGTGAGGTGATGGGCACCGCTCCAACACCTGCGGCAAAGGGAGAGGTGCGGACGGAGAGACAGCGTTACACAGGCTAGTTCAGGTGCTGCTTCACATCTAAAATTAGGAAGATTTATGACATGGTGGCTGTAATGAAAGTGTACGAGAACTTGTAGTAACCACAACAGTTTACAAAAAGCTCTCAAAAGGCTGCTCTTCTAGCTTTTGCTGTGACTGTGCTAAGTGTTTAGCGCTAGCCTGGCACCTTTATCGAATTATCAAATGTAAGTTTTCCCCGAAACTTATCATGTGTTCTGGTCTGGTCCTATTTACAATCGCACATTTGCGTTAAACAATGTAGCTAGATGCTATAAGTCATCCCTATCTGCCCAGGCTATCCAGCATTCACTTCTTTTCTTGTAGTTACATTCAATGCCCCGTGCTCCTCACAACGTGACAAAAGCCTCAACGCCAACTTTCCACCGCTCTCCCGAAAGTTTAGCTTCTCCTTTATTCCCAACAGCAGTGTTTTCACTACACTATATCACCGACATACACAAAGCATGGTGATCCCAGCGGGGATGCCCGAAACCTGTGCAAGTGAATCTTCGTTTTTCTGCCCGTTTATTTTGTCCATTGGGTCCACCAGGTCTTTTTTCCACGACTTTTTTATGTGTTCATTTGTTGATGAAATGAGTACAGTACGGTCGCCTACGTCACACGCTGTACAGGACCAGCGAAGCGCTAATGCAATGACGAGTCAGGCGAAAGTATGTCATCTAGCCATTTATTCTCTCCTGAGAAATATATATATATATATATATATATATATGATATTGAGAGAGAGAGAGAGAGATAATGCTCGCTTCTGTGATGTCCCATGAGAACTTACTACTAGTGGCGCAAAGTTGTACACCCCGACCAGTTCCTCTCCATATCGGCCCTGTGACAGCCGCATCATCATCCAAGCGAACGCGAGCACATTGCGAATGACTGCTCCACTGCCGGACTCACTGGTGCGGTGTGTCGTTTGGAGAGTTGGGTCGGGCTTTCCTAGATGCGTGCAGCACTGAGAAAGGCTGTGTGAGTCACGATAAGGTGGAAATGGCAGTTCTCTCAAAGCAGAGAAAGGTTATGAGGCATTAAAGAATTAACCAACATAAAGAAAAAAATCCACTGGAACTGCTATGACAATGAGAACTACAATTCACGACAAACAATAGCGTTGCATCGGAAAACCTTTAAAATGGGACGAAATTAACATAACCAAAAGAAGGGTCAACATGTGCTATTGTGAATTCAAACGAGGTTGAAGTTGGGCTAGTCACTGCCTAATAATGTTACAGTAACAAAGTAAGGCGGGCAACTACCTTCAATCACTACTATGAAGAAGGTATGATCACTTCTCCAAACGTTGCATCCAGTTACATAAGACATGAAACACGTGAAGCAGCAACATCATCTCAAAACATGAATGGAGCAACATGAAAGTTATATATTAGAACAGAATTAGGAGTGTTACTTGCACTACTGGCACAAGGCTGAAGACAAAATGTATCTGATCGACACCTATGCATGGTCCTGGTGTTTTCGAAGTTACGTGAAGTGTCAATTATTGCATGTCAGTGTAATACAAGATTACAACAGTGTAATACAAGATTACGCCATGCGCAGTTGCTCGTTATGCAACGGGAATAAAGCCATGTTATATTCTGTTACCGATCAGCTTGCTATATATATACTACCGATCAGCTTGCTCTCTGTATACTACAGAGAGCAAGCTAATCGGTAGTATACAAGCTATTTACAAAGGTAATTCTTTACTCTGTTAGCAATTACCTTTGTAAATAGCTTGTATACTACCGATCAGCTTGCTCTCTGTAGTATACAAGCTATTTACAAAGGTAATTGCTAACAGAGTAAAGAAAACATTAGAATTCGATCAACCAAAGGAACAAGCAGGATTTCGAACAGGCTACTCAACAATTGACCACATTCATACTATCAATCAGGTAATAGAGAAATGCTCAGAGTATAACCAACCATTATACATAGCCTTCATAGATTACGAGAAGGCGTTTGATTCAGTAGAAATATCAGCCGTCATGCAAACACTGCGGAATCAGGGCGTAGATGAAGTATATATAAACATTCTGGAAGAAATATACAGAGGATCAACTGCTACGATAGTGCTTCATAAAGAAAGCAACAGAATACCAATCAAGAAGGGTGTAAGGCAGGGGGACACAATTTCCCCAATGCTATTTACCGCGTGCTTACAGGAGGTTTTCAGAAGCCTAGAATGGGACCAGTTTGGGATAAGAGTCAATGGAGAATACCTTAGTAACCTGCGCTTCGCCGATGACATTGCATTGCTGAGTAACTCGGGGGACGAATTGCAACTCATGATTACGGAGTTAGACAAGGAGAGCAGAAAGGTGGGTCTTAAAATTAATCTGCAGAAAACGAAAGTAATGTACAACAACCTCGGTAAGGAGCAGCGCTTCGAAATAGGTAATAGTGCACTTGAAGTTGTAAAAGACTATGTCTACTTAGGGCAGGTAATAACCGCAGAGCCAAACCACGAGATTGAAGTAACTAGAAGAATAAGAATGGGGTGGAGCACATTCGGCAAGCACTCTCAAATTATGACAGGTAGATTGCCACTATCCCTCAAGAGGAAGGTATATAACAGCTGTATCTTGCCGGTACTTAGCTACGGAGCAGAAACCTGGAGACTTACAAAGAGGGTTCAGCTTAAATTGAGGACGACGCAGCGAGCAATGGAAAGAAAAATGGTAGGTGTAACCTTAAGAGACAAGAGGAGAGCAGAGTGGATTAGGGAACAAACGGGGGTTAAGGATATCATAGCTGAAATCAAGAAGAAGAAATGGACATGGGCAGGACATGTAGCGCGTAGACAGGATAACCGCTGGTCATTAAGGGTAACTGACTGGATTCCCAGAGAAGGGAAGCGGGTTAGGGGGAGACAGAAGGTTAGGTGGGCAGATGAGATTAAGAAGTTTGCGGGTATAAATTGGCAGCAGCAAGCACAGGACCGGGTTAACTGGCGGAACATGGGAGAGGCCTTTGTCCTGCAGTGGACGTAGTCAGGCTGATGATGATGATGATGATATTCTGTTACTTTAAACTAGTCACAGGACACTAGCAAGTCGAAAGTGAAGTGATATTTTGTTGTCATGTGACACTACATAACGTCAAAATACTGTTTTATTCCCACATGACTTTTCATTGCTGCATGAGGCCAGTATCGCTTAACGCACGAGTCACTTGACTACCCAAGCGTCCTTTACCTCACGGCACATGCGCAGCCGGTGGTAGTCGCCGAAGGTGAAACGTAGTCGTGTCTAGGTGTTGCGGTGCCGGTACTGTGCACCTGTCGCGGTACCAATCGCTCGACAACGTGAGGTGCTGAGCAGTCGTTTTCGGCGCAAACCACTTTTCGTATTTTAAGAACTTTTTTGGAGCAGGGAGTGTTGCTGCAACTAGCGTTTCTACAAATGGCCCCGCCTTTTTTAGCAAAGCCGCTGTTTTCCTGATAGCGTTCTATATGAGCATGCTCTTCGCAGTCCACTCCAACTAAAATGGATTGTTGCAAGTATTTCCGTGTTCAAGAATTTATCTCGAGAAGCTCCTATCTTCCCCTTTTGTTTTGCTTGGGTTAGGTTTGGTTAGTGTATAAAAGGCCTGGCCTTTGAGTTTGTGCCGGTCACTTGCTTGCTTGATGCTTTCTCGATCATGGTCTTGTCGGCCATCAATCGTTTCTGATATGACAATGTGATCTTTGATGGAGGACACTTGTCATGTCACGTTGCCACGCTTGGTTGTTATCTTTAGATATGAAGGAACGACCACAGTCGTTGCCTGTAGCAATCTAACTGCTGCGCTGCTAACAGCTGGGAGGACGATCCTAACAGCTGGGAGGCAGTACTGGAAAATGTTTGAAAGAAAAAAAAAGTATCTCACGCACGCCTTACGCAAAGATTCATTCATTCCACCTCTCCCGGTACATCTGCTTAGTGGATACCGTGCTGACTGGTTGTGTTGTCCGTGATCTCCAACGCCAGCGTAGCTCACCCCGATCGACCCGCAATATCTTGGTGCTATGGAGTCCTCGCTGATCGGTGCCCCGTCCTCGGACTCCGTCGACCTTGGATCCCGTCTTTCCTATCTCTTCCCTTTTCTTTCCATCACTCCTGCGTGGCAAGTGCTCCATCTTCTTTATCGTTCTCTTTCTAGTATCCTTATTATTCCCCCCCCCCTCCCAAACAAGAAGCTTCGCTATGTGGCCATAATCGGCACAAAGAAATTAGCTCCATTTTCATTTCCTTCAAAAACCACTTCCTGCTGCTACTTTTTCTAGTATGTAACGGTCTCTTATTTCTTTTTCTGGTGCTCATTTGCCGAAGGTTCAAAGCTTCGACATCGTCACGGCATCGTGCGATGACCTTCGGTGAAAATGCCTTCTCTGCGAAAAAAACTCTGCACTCTAACAATGCGACTTCGAACGCCCTTGCTAGCGCGATTCGCATAATTATGCGAGGATAAAGTTCAAGCAGTGAATTTCAAAGAGACATTTATACGTGTATTGCTTGTAAGTTTCGGAGAAGATTCACTCTAAAACCAACAGAAAATGATTAACTTTGACCAGTGTTTAGAAGCGATACGAACCGTAGTGTATGTTTTGAACTCAAGTACTATTTAATAATCTACATTCAAAAGTGTTGCGGCTCGGGCGAGTTGGTCAGCCGCGAATTTAGCTGGTACCAGCGTGCCAGGCGGCACATATGAAAAAAAAGGACGATGCAGTCGTCAAGAAATATAGGCACCAACCTTTCTTGGCATCTCTTTCGTATTTTCCTTTTTATGTAACGCGCTAATACAAGCTGAGCTTATGAGCAATCAAGTCGAGAATAAAAAAGAATGGTTAAGATCTTTAGCGCTTTCAGGTATAACGTACCAGGCTTGCGTGCTTATCTCCTTACTTTAAATGCTTCGAATTTTGAAGGCTTGTCTGAAGATTAGAAATACTTGTAATCTATTACGTTCACGCTTGTTACCTCACCGTGTTTTTTTTTCTTTTTTGCAAACTTTACCCACACGTGGTGTATTAAAAAGCACGTCAGTGGGGCTTCAGATAACAGAGGCAACTCTTAATTTCCGTTACGAAACATTTTATCAAACAGAAACGATTCCTGAACGTTTAACTTCACTTACGAAACAATTTACTTTTGTTTTTCCTTTAACACTCAAGCTTTCACATGCAAATGAGACACGACAGCAAATGTGACATAGAGAAAATGTCCTAATTTATATGCATATAAGGCTTGGAAATTGAATAAAACTGTCCCTGCACGCAGGCTAAGAGTGATAAATAAAAAAAATCACTCCGGGAAAAAGAATTTATAGTCAAAATGGCAAGTGATTGCGAGGTTCGAAATAGAAACGTTAATTTATATTCTGTTGCTTGAGTACGAGCTTCATCAACTTGCTCTTATTGCATGACATCATTAATTTGCATGAGTGTGCTCAAGACAGGAGGCAACGGTCTTCAGAGGCCTGTTATCTCCCTCACTATATAATTTTCTAAGCGAAGAGAATACAAAAAATATTATTGAAAAGTCGCTTGAAAAGGATATATATGCAGCTCTTTCTGTAAAGCGTAAAAAACGTGAGAAAATGCTTCTATATAGGAAAAGCTCTTCACTGTTAAAACGTCTATCGACAAGACAATATTGACAGTTTCGTCTTGCCTTTAGTATCGTCATGAATCCGTTGAAAGGTGGCTGGATGGATGAATGGATATGGCTCTACCCTTCAGATCGGGCGGTGGCTAGCGCCACCAAGCCGTATTACTTAATGAACCAAAAACTAGATTTATTTTTTCTTTAAAAAGTGAGTTTGAGAATTCGAGTGAAGGGTTTAATTTTTACTCGTGCCTTGACTTTAGCCACCAATCAGATAACCTCCTTCTAGTTAAGTCTACCCACTTAAAGGGGTGCCACTTCCGCGTTTATCGGAAGCGGCACCCCCTGGCGACAGTTAAAAGCGATACAATTGATAGTAGCAATGATCCAGATAGATGGTACCACAAGGAGGCCTAAGTGGCATGTCTATCAATTGATTGATTTGTGGGGTTTAACGTCCCAAAACCACCATATGATTATGAAAGACACTGTAGTGGAGGGCTCCAGAAATTTTGACCACCTGGGATTCTTTAATGTGCACCCAAATCTGAGCACACGGGTCTACAACATTTCCACCTCATCGGAAATGCAGCTGCCGCAGCCGGGATTCAATCCCGTGACCTGCGGGTCAGCAGCCGAGTACCTTAGTCACTAGACAACCGCGGCGGGGAAGTGGCGCGTCTATTCATGTTCATTTGAAAGATATTTTCAGTACTGATTAGAAAGTCTTTACGCCACACAAAAAATCACTAATTATCTACTTTAGTGATTCAATAGTTTCGTCGAAGTGAATGACGATGTGTTTGCAGTGATACTTCGTCCAAAAGTACCACAAGGTAAGAAAAATCGCTGTGCTGTTGCTACTGTGTTTGGGAAAACTGAAGAGGACTGCCTCAAACCACCCTTGAAGAGCTTTTATTTGATATAACTAGTTTTTTCATAATAAAATAAATGATATAAAATAATAAAACAATAATTTAATCAAGTTAAATTTGTTAGGCGTCGTACAGACATTTCGCTTTTTGAATTTGATTATTAAATTTACCAGGTACCTCGTTTATGCAACATGCTGCAAATTGGTTAGCTACTCTCAAGAGTGGTTATTCAGCTGCCTTGCTGGAATAGGTCGGCGAACTCACTCATTAGTTGACTTACTGAAAATCACTACATTTGACATCGAGTCGTGAGTCCGGGGGAGTCCGGTTGAAGAAAACTTCCGGCAGTGTGAGTACGAGTGAGCTCGGGTCAGGAAAATTTCGGTGAGTGTGAGTGCGGGTGAGTCCAAAGCGCAAAATACCTTTCTTGAGTGAGTCCGAGTAATTGACTGTTTTTTTGGCCGATATAGGATCCTATCTAGTCATCCTCAGCATTACTGTCAGCTTTTCTTGAATTCACGCTTATACTCACGTCTACTCACAGGTATTTCAAGGCTGCGTCGTTCATACAGCGTTTCAATATTCATTAACTCGAGGCGCAAATTACCTACCGGGTGCCTTAAACTCCCCTCAGCAACTCTTCCAGGAAACGTCTTCATTGTCGTATCTTGTGCTGTTATCTTCTTCAAATACAAGTGACCTTACTGGTTTAAAAGCACTTACAATTCGTTTTTCGAAGATACTGTGTTGAACGGCACCAAAACGAGCATTGATTAAGCGAGATATTGGTGTTAAAGAGCATTTAAATCATGGTCGAAGAAGCTCATTCTAAGCTGACGGGCTCGTGAGTCGACTCGCTATAACTCACTCAGACTCAGATCAAACCTTGAATCCGAGTCAGCCCAGCTGAAGAAAATTTTCGTGAGTTTGGGTTCTAGTGAGTCCGAAGCTCAAAATATATGTCACGACTAAGTCTGAGTGAGCTCAAAGTTTTGCTGACCTATGCTTGGTGCTTTGTCCACTTCACTGGTTGGCCAGTCTATTCGCTCCGTCGTTTATCTTGCACATCATACCGAAATGAAGGGCTAAGCACAAGACCCAGTGTACAAGCAAGCTACCATCCTTGATGTAAACATCATAAAACCATTTTTAACTAACTGCTACGAAATGGTAGAGTGGTACGAAATATCAGTTTGCAGAGAGCGGTGGCCAGTTCGGATCATAAATCCGAATACGAAACAAGGCAGCCTATGTATAGACTACGGTACACTTCGTCTTCACACAACCGACTGTAATAACACGCCCAGTTCGATCCACGCCGTACATGCCGCATTATTTGCCTTGGTGTTCTCCACGGTTGATTTTTGTGAGGGGGAGAAAGATTTTGCTCAGCAAACATTGCAAGCTCCCGGCATGCAAGGGATTCCTGGCTGCTCGCGAATAACACGTTTTCTCGTGGGGATTGTGTAGTCGCTATCGGCAGAAAGCAGGCGCTTCTCGTTTCGCAAACGCTTCTACCCACAGAGCGAAAGGATGCTGCATAAGCAATAAAAAAAATATGAGCTGAAATAACCGCAAGCCTGAATGTTTTCGCGGCGAGGAAATCTTTCAAGTGTCCACGGCTGCGACAACCGAAGAAGATGAACACGCAGAGCTCTAAGGACGGGATTAGCGAAAAGGGGGAAGAGAGATGCGTCAGAAGGTTGGGCGTAGGGAGTGGAGGACGTCAAGGGACACTGTTCTGGCGGTTCTAGTTGTCACTTCATTCCAGTAGCGTTACACAAAAGAGAGGATGGGGCGAGGGCAAGTGGGTGGAGAGCTCGAAGGAGAGGAAAAGGAGCTGTTTCTGCAACGCTTTCTGGAAGAAAGCCTTTATGGTTCATAAGAGAAAGGAGCAGAGCAACGGGTCTCTTGGAACTCGAATGTATAGTTACTCTATATGCTACCGTTACTCTATGCCAAATTACCTGTGGGCGCCACCAGCGGTGCGCAATTTATTGTCGACCACAGTGCTAGGTTGGAAACGGGTCTTGCTATATACTGGCCTTTCAGCTAATTACTGCCGCGTATAGCGCATTGTTGGTTCACAGTTTTCACGTGAATCGCTTATCTGCAGTATGACTGTCCGCTTTCTATTTTCAGAGCAAAATAAGAACTGTCACGTCATGCCACGAAAGGCGTTCTGTCAGCTAGGTATCATTTCGTGATAATAATTGCGACTGATAGCAGTTATACTGATAGACTGCTATCGAGGCAGAAGCACGTGGCGTAAATGTGATTGATTGATTGATTGATCGATTGATTGATTGAATGATCGATCGATTGATACGCGGAATTTAACGTCCCGAAACCACCATATGATTATGAGAGACGCCATAGTGGAGGACTCAAAAAAATTTGACCACCTGCGTTTCTTTCACGTGCACACAAATCTGAGAACACGGGCCTACAGCATTTTCGCCCCCATGGAAAATGCAGTAGCCGCAGCTGGCCACCCCGTCGCGGGGGTCTAGTGGCTAAGGTACTCGGCTGCTGACCCGCAGGTCGCGGGTTCGAATCCCGGCTGCGGTGGCTGCATTTTCGATGGAGGCGGAAATGTTGTAGGCCCGTGTGCTCAGATTTGGGTGCACGTTAAAGAACCCCACGTGGTCGAAATTTCCGGAGCCATCCAATACGGCGTCTCTCATAATCATGTGGTGGATTTGGGACGTTAAACCCTACAAATCAATCAATCAATTGTAGCCGCAGCCGGGATTTGGTCCTGCGACCTTCGGGTCAGCAGCCGAGTACCTCAGCCAGTAGACCACCGCGGCGAGGCTGACCTAAAAAGTGAAAGGCGAAAATTATTCGCACCCATTTTATTTGTACCCATTTTATTTTACCCAATTATTCGTACCCAAAATATTGGTATGGGCCACCGATTAAGCAAGGGACGCGTCTCAGGCGCTGCATTGCTGTCGATCATCGCTGACGTAGCGGAAGTGCCGTGAAGAGGCTTTTGGCCAAGCGCTTATGTGGTCCGTAAAATTTTGTGGTCAATCGTACATACTCGTTCCTCTCATACTGTCGGCCTTGGCTTATCGCAAAATCAAAAGTCACATAAAGGTGTGCTCACAAGTTGAATTAGGCAGTATGGGAAGTGTCGGTGAAATTTTTTCTACGTTCCTTCCGCTGTTTCTGCGTTCTTTTGCGCTGCAGAATTTCATTACGTATGTATACCAACTTACACGACTGTTCCTACCTCCTGCTTGCTGCTCTGTCGTTATAACAGCGTTACAGTATGTCACCATGCTTGACATAGAAAATTGAAGAGTGGGCAACATGTTCTGCTTGTAACTCGCCTCGAATGCTAATGGAAGCACCACCTCGCGGCCTTTCTAGGGATGCCGCGGCTGAACTGGGCGCGAGGACGATGACAGTTGCGCATATAGATTAAAGGATTATCGCATTCGTGCAAACGATTCTCCAGCGCTGGTAATCAGCTCGCGAACAGCTCGAGATTAGCACGCCTAAGGCTTCTCAAGGCCTGATTGTCGGCTGTCGGCGTCTAGATTCCGTTTACCCCGGACTTCGTCTGAACATGCGGTTCCGGTGCATCGTTCTCCGGCGCTGTTCGGGGCGCGAGAATTCGGAGAATGGCTGCACGCTATTGATTACCCCAGACGAGTGAAAGAATGCAGCGAAAGAAGCAGCATAGAGAAAAGAAAAGAGACCGAAAGAAGGACTTGCGAGCCAGTGATATCTGAAGAAATATACTTCTTGAATCGTCTCGGTGGCGTTCCCAGAAACTGAGTCACAGTGCGATAGATAGGCTGAAGAGCTGAGGCACACACTGTCGTGTAAGTGACTTAAATGCCATAAATATTTTGGTAAACCAAGCGCACTTTGATAGCTTTTAAGCTTCTTAAACATATTTCACGCATAATGCATTGATTACCGGCTTAATGCACACCTTTTTCATTTTACTTATGGAGCCTTCAGTTCAGCATTCACTGATGTAACGTAAAGTCATACGTAAGCTTCGCCATGTTGCGCAGGTGCATATTAAGGACATGATCGATTATTAAGGCAAAAGTCTTACCTGGCTCTTCAGGTGCAAAAAAAATGTTTGCGTGATCATGAGATAGTTGGAAAAAAATAACAGAAACCAAAAAAATGGCGTGGATCGAGGCCGGCGTGTTGTTCGTTAACTCGACGACATAAAAATTGACATTAATAATGTTCTTTAACATTTTCTCTAACGTTCGCACAAAAAAAGGCATCCTGTTCAGACGGCCAAACATGCTTTCATCTGGCCCGGCTTAATCTCTCACTAGCATTATATTTGGGTGCAAAAGCCCGCAGCTTTCAAAACAGTCCTGATTTCAATGAAGCACAGTTGGAATAGAGATATTATGGAAGCATCAGCTTCATATATTGAGTAATGAGTTTTTTCGTAAACGTGCAACACACAGTATGGTTTTTCCCTATTTCGAAACATCAACTATAGCGTGCTTTTCACTGCCCCGAATTTTTAGCGTGCCGTCCACACCACCTTTTGTCAATACATGAGACTAATACGATGATCGAGAATCAGCAAACATCGCGAGAGGGAAAGCAACAGCAAAAGTCAATAACTCGGTAAGTGTATTCATGTGAGCTGTTTTGAAAAGTTCTTCCCGTTTTTAAATGACGCGTATTTCACAGTTCGTGCAGCTTCTATGTACACCGAAGGGTATGATGATGACGGGATAGAGTGAAGTCAACATGCAGTATTCTCTGATAGCTCGATTTCTTTTTTTCTTTCGTGCAGATGCGGCAGTTATTAATCACATTTCACGAAAAATCAATGCTTTCTGTCTTAAAAGTCTTCTTCGGGCCTTTCGCATTGAAATATATGCCAAGAAGTTCTCAAAGCCATGTAAATAAGTTGACGTGCACTTGAATAGTCACCCGCATCAATTGGGCCACAAAAGCATTCACTTGAACTGTGGAAGCTATCAAAGTGGGAGGTGGACACGAGCAACCTTTTTCGCAGCGACGATTCACATTCAGTGGCCCCTCGACCGGCTTTGTATTGGGGTTTAACCTTTGCGCAAAATACATGCACAAACAGTCACCACAGTAGCTTCACAAATAAAGTTTCTCGCTGGTCATTGGAGGGTACGTATCTAATCTATGGCAACCGCATTTCGTTGCAGGTGTATTGCCAGATAACTTATGACTGAGATTTAGGAGCATGTTGAAAGGACGCGAGATACTGAGTAGCTCCTATAGTTCCTTATGCGTTTCATTAACACACCTCGAACGGGAAAGGCATCCCGTGGTCCTATTTTCTATTACTCGTGTTGGCACCACCGACTGATGATTTTCACGTTTGATTAGTCATTTGAGCCTTGAAAGTCCGTTTCACCACAAGGGTGCAGCAATGAAAGCGATAGCAACAATCTGGAGTGTCACACAAAGTAAGACTATCTGCTCACTCTTTTAGCTTGCGACCTACTTTGATGGAAATAGACCACCTAAATGAGTGAAGTGGCTGTCGTACTATCTATTACCATGACGCAAACTTTGCGGCAAAAGTACAAGACGTACAAAAGTATGCAACGACTGCAGATACCTTCAAATGTACGTATGATGAGCGTGGACCAACCCACCAAGTACACACTACCAGCTGACAGCTGACGCCACGACACCCCCCCCCCCCCCCCTGCTCCCCGGCACTCCTTCTCGCGCTTCCGGCCAACCGTATACATGGTTGGCGAGGTTTGTCGTGGGCTGAACTGTGATAGTCAACAGCCCTCGCGCGCTCTCACTTGCACTTAAAACATGTGACACCTGAGGCGATGTTTGCTATTTGAAATTCATTCGGAACATCGTGCATGGTGACTTCAAAGGCTACGAGAGAAATGCTCCTGCAGTGTCCACATATTTTCTATCACAAAGGGTTCACAGTATCCTACATACCTTCGCACCAAGTTAATTGAACGTGAAGACCGTCGTTTTCTCCTCAGTCAACATTACTGACACCATCCCGCCCCTTTTTCCGCGGGATCCTACTGCGGTGCCCGACGTCGTTTTGCCCTGCCGGTGAAATCGGACGCTTTTAAATTATTTGTGCACCTCCCAGGTTGTTCCAGTGTCCCTAAGCTCAGCACACTTTACCAAGTGACGATGTCAAGTGATGATGTCAAAAGTTTTGGTCACCTCTGACGTGTAGTGGACGTCATAGGGTTACGTCCTAAAAATGATAATTTTTTTGCATCCCTTTGTGGCAGCACTGACACCGTCGACTGCCACCCATCGCACCTAGTTATGCATCTCAGGCTTTTGCTTTCACAAAAAAAAATACGGCACGCATTTCGTGAGCAACAAAGGCCTCGTTGTTTTCCCAAGTTAGTTTCCTCATTCCCCAAAACGTCTATCGGCTGAAAACTTGGCGTCGTCATAAATGTTGGGCGAGTTGGTGTGGCTGTAAACTAGCGTTTGAAATGCCCTAACTTCCTCGGGCACTTTGCTTGAGCTGTCAACTTTTCATCGCAACAGGCGGTCCCGGTGACAGCTCATATATCTATAGCTTTGAACTTAAAAGAGAACCAAACACGCTATGTGAAGAAAGCAAACATTACGAAGTCGCAGCGTCAAAAACACTAAAGAAATAAAGCGAACATTCAGTAGGGCTTCATTTTTACCGCGCTCTAACAGTTCGAAAAAGTTTCGACTTCGTTGATCAAGTTGGACCCATTCCAAGTTTCCGTTATCTGGGTTGTCGATATGTCGCCAGTTTTCGGTGGTTAGCTTAAGTGCTCATATTCAGCGGAAAACTTTCACCTTCTTTTGTTTGCAGTTCAGGAAGAACGGGAAATTCATAAAGCCATTGAGAAAAAAAATACCAATAAAGTAGCATTATATCAAATAAGTAGCGTACGCTGATTCTAAAGCATAGTCATTGTGTGAAATGACTTATCTTTGTCAGCATGCAATCTGACGTTTCCGGGTTGAACTTCATGTTTAATGGTGCCAGTCGTTCAAGAAATTGCGGGAAGAAAGGTCGGCTAGTTGTTTTCGCCTGGATCTACAGTTCTTTTTAGGCTTGGCAGTCGTATGACGTATCGAGAAGAAACGTCAAATGAAGTAAAGATTGATTACGTTGCAATGACTTCGGGAGCACGCTAGAATTGCTACCGTTAAAATAAAGATTAGGCTTCGGATAAATGTTAGGACGAGATGTTTCGGTTGAGATTAGAAATATCGTACATACATACATACATACATACATACATACATACACACACACACACACACACACACACACATACATACATACATACATACATACATACATACATACATACATACATACATACATACATACATACATACATACATACATACATACATACATGCATACATACATACATACATACATACATACATACATACATACATACATACATACATACATACATACATACATACATACATACATACATACATGCAATGCGTTTCGGAGGAATGCGGGCAAGCTGTACATTGGAACAATCGTTCAATGTATGTGACTGGCATTGCACCCTTTTATTAGAGTTCAGATGAAACGCTGAGGCTAACCTACATACATACCCAAATACATTTTTAACAGCCCCGTCTTGCTAAAACTGAGGAACACTTTGCATTCACCGTGCTTAGCCAAATGCTGTTTTAAAGTAAAATACAAGGGGTGTTCAGCCGAACAGGTACAAAACGTGTTAACAACATGACCACTAACAGATGTTTATGCCGCTATGGGGTAAGGTACCAAGATGTCTAAGGATGCCATTGTAGTCTCCGCCATTGTTTGCAGGACAGGGCCGGAGTTCTTTAAGAGAGCACCGTACAATTAACATGGCAGTGTGCGTGAAGACGCATGGTCTTGCTCTCTAAAAGTTTAGTAATTAAAACGAGTAGTGACGCATAATTCATTATCTGACAGCGGAAAGTGTTAAACCAGCCATCATTAGTCACCTGTGATGTTCATGTCTCTGGTGCCCTGAAAAAAAAAATGTTGAATAGAGAAGCGCTTCAACTCAAACAAAAATCTCGACACGGTATTAGACTGTGTCTCCTCATGGCCACAGGAATTGTGAGGACCAGATGCCCTTTGGTTCGCTTATCACTAGGATCATTGTGATCAGGTATTTAGTGTACACATTGAATAGAGCCATCATTTTAACCCATAGTTTCGTTTTCCAACCTTTTCATTTGAACACTTTTTGTAGTTGGGTTTCACATTCAAGGCGAAAAGGCACCATTGGCATCGGTAGTGTCAGCGCGAGTGATACAAAAATAAGAAGAAAAGAAACTGGTGTGGAGCAAAATATGGGGCAAACGGTGTTTAAGCTCCACCATCCTTAAACTTGGAGAGGGGCCAAAGATGCATTTTATTATCATTCTCCTCCTTTCTTTCCCTACATACCTGGTTTCAGTTTCCTATGGCATATAGGGAAGGGTGTTTCAGGTTCACAAACATCGTCAGCTATTCACTTGGCTAGCTGTTGCCTTCGTCAACTTGCAGTGAAGTGGTGGCGACTGTAAAGGTTTTTTTTCTGTTTTTTGTGGTACATACCTGTTTTTACGGTGAACCGTGACTACATGACACATCCCAACGACATTAAAGACTGAAAAGCCGAGAGCCTAAGGTGCTTCGCCTTGCCATGCTAACGTAATGATTCCGTCCCAAATCGTGTGTACCTTGAACCGTCATTTCGTGAAAGAATAACTTTATCTCTTGAAGTGATGACGTCAGCTCTTTGTGGTTCCCCATACCTACATGCCACGCCATGACGACAGGACAGGCCAACAAGTGGTACTACTGTGGTGATTCGCAGCTAAACTGATCATCGTTTGATGATGCTACCATGTTATCCCAAGTCGGCAAAGATTTGTGACGTAATCGTGACATCATCGTGATGTTACAGTTTAGTCTCAGAAATATGGTGTTACCACATTAACTCACTACATGGCACCGTCGCTCGATCAAAGTTCAACAGATACTGGAAGCGCTTCAAAAGTGCTTTAAGTGCAGAAAAGTTACAGTGCCTCTGATCTCGGAGACCGCGCAAAACTGCATTGGGTGCACAAAGCTTTCAGCAGAATAGAAGAGGGGATTGAGCAATATATGGAGAAGAAAAATATGTATATCTCCATCGGTGTAACACAGTGCGATCCGTTAGAGAGAGAACACAAAGAGAAAGGCAGGGAGGTTAACCAGGGCTGAGCCCAGGTAGGCTACCCAGCACTGGGGAAGGGAAGAGGGAAGGAAAGATATGGAGGAGGAGATAAAAGGTCACTGACTGGGCCGACACGTAACAGTTTCACCATCACAAACGATGGAACAGTCCTGTGTCTTTGAGAAAATGCAACAGCGATTTCATTCTTTCTTGAAACACACAATGCGTAGTAAATCTGGGTACTGGGTCCTCTACTATGGGAGACCCCAAAGCCGTTCCATGGGCTTCACACTTGATGAGGTCCTGTCGACAAAAATTGCTCCACGAATGAGTTCACGGCGTGATCACAAAGAAATCGATCGCGGCGGTACAGCCATAACGTCGTTGATTGTGTTTTAAGAGGTGTTTACGAATTCGGAGTACGTGATACTCTACTACAGGAGATCAGAAGCCGTCTTAGATCTTTTAACGGAAGGTTAGTTTATGTGCAGCGTACGGAGGTGCAATGCATAAAGTTTGTGTTTAGAAAAAGTGTTTAACATTTTAGAGTACATGGTGCTCTACTATGGGAGAGCATAAAGCCGTCCCAACGCGTACATTCCGAATGAGGCGTTTGAGAATTTCGCTAATGTGCCATATGTTTGCAGTGTTTGAAGAGGTGACATTTCAAATAGATGGCTTTGCCGAAGAGATGTACGTTTGTGTCTCTGGTTGTGCACATAAAACGCAAGCGCCTAGGTAAATTAGGTCGACGATTCTGCCAGCACTTCTGAGTTTAGCATATTGGTTTGGGCAGTAACAACGAACCTTTAACCAATAAGGGTTGCCGATCGAGCGAGTCGGTCATTCATGAACGTAGCGTGTATTAGCACACTACATAAAAGAAAGGGACATGATACAGACGAAGAGATAGGTAGGTGCTAAGAAGTGGCATTTCAAATAAAATACACGTAGTATGTACCAGTGCCGAGAAGTAGGATTTAAACAACTTTTTCGGTGCATACCGATATACGACGAACCTTGAAGATGACATGACACGTCCACAAGCCAATACCCTGAGGTAGTTTGACTGAAAAAAAAATATGGCTTTTGTCTCTGAGTTGTTTTTGACAAATGCATGAAGGACCATGTTTTTTTAGTAGTATTTCTTTGAGCAAGAAGGAGACGCCTGAACACGGAATGTTACGCACAGCATAGACAGGCGACCGTATCTTCTAGCAGGAGTACATCGTGATAAAAAGAGGACGTCATTGCAGATTCCGTTTTGGTATCCGTGCTCTCGTCCCAGAGGTGAGCCAAAGTCATGAATAAATCCCTTGAGTACAAGAAATCGATAACCTGCAAGAGAGAGAGAATAAAATGAGGGAAAGGCAGGGAGGTTAACCAGAAAATGGAGCATCCGGTTTGCTACCCTGCACTAGGGGAAGGGGGAATGGGGAAGAAAGATTGGAAAGAAAGCGAAGAGGGAAATAGACGCGCGCGAAAAAAAAAAGGGGGGGGGGGAGCTGGGGTGCTACAATCTATACAATAGGCCGCTGCCACGCAAAAAGTTCAGTAGCGCCTTCACTGATTTTCTGTGAGCACACAAATCATGTCGTCTTTCCAGCACTGATTGTTCAGACAAAGGTCTGCCGTAAAGGCGAGCTAACGCAGCAGCTAGTTGCCGTCTTTGCACGCTGTAACGAGGGCAGTGACAGAGAACATGCTCTATAGTTTCATCGCTGCCGCAATGACCGCAAGCAGCACTGTCTTCCATGCCGATTCGGTAGGCGAAAGCTTTGGTGAAGGCGACACCAAGCCATAGTCGGCAAAGCACCGTTGTCTCGAGTCGGGAGAGTCCAGACGGAGGCCGGAGTCGACGAGACGTGTCCAGTCTACGCAGTCGCGTGTGCCGTAAGCACTCGGTGTTCCACAGCGATTTTAGATTTTTTCGGATGGTCATTGCAGCATCAGTCCTTGAAAATGGTATAGATTTTTTTTCACCATTTTCGTGTGCTGATCGGGCAGCTGCATCGGCATGTTCGTTGCCCAATATGCCGCAGTGACTTGGAATCCACTGAAACGTGATTCTGTGTCCTTCGTCGAAGAGGTGTTGAAGCAGCTCTCTAATTTCCAGCACTAGTTGTTCATGAGGTCCCCGGCGTAAGACGCATGTCAAACACTGTAGTGCTGATAACCTGCAAAAATACTGAAAGAGTCTATAGAAGCGGCCGCATTGTATCCCATCCATCTTACAGACGTTGCATTGCGCTGCCTTCAGATGACGATGACACGTCAGACGTGCACGAAGTGTCGGCTACACGGCTCAGACGCATATATGCGGATTCGGCTTCAGACCCCGGTTACTTGTTTTCTTTGTGCGATATTTTACGTGCCTCTTTCAATGTCGCGAATCACTCAGCACACGAAGCCATTTTGTCACGGTCTGGTCATGTGACGTGTTCGGAGAGTTTCCAAAGGTCAGCGAAGACACGAAAATCATACAGCGGAAGCCAGTGGTTCAGCTTAATCAATAATGCAAATGAGTTCTGCGGAAACACGCGAGGTCGCGCAGTGGCTATGAATGGGAAAATCAAATAACCACCCGTTCGTGGCCCGAAGCCACAAGGAAATTTGTACATATTTCTCAGAAAAGAAAGCCTCTTAGTTGCCTAAAAATGCATCCTGGTCCAGGGAATGAATCCGGGACCAACGCCTTTCGCGGCGTTCTCTCAACGAATTGAGCTAACTAAGAAACCAGCACTTAGCAGCGCGAAAGCGAATTCATTGACAACTCGAAGCACATGGACATACGTAATGCAAATGAGTTCTATGGAGTCCCGCAATTTCGCGGAAAGGTTAAGAAAAAAATTAAACAACTCTAAAAATTGGACAAATTCGTATACTAAGTGGCTTCTTGTTCGGAAAAATTTATACAGATTTCCTTGCGGCTTCGTGCCACAAATAGGTGGTAGCCTAACTTTCCCTTTCTAAGGTCAACCAATACTTACTTTAGAATCAATTGGGCATACCTGACTTCTAGTTTGTGCAAGTTGGAACAGCGAAATAAAGTCGTTATTTTTTACTCATTCTTTTCTTTGTTTCATTAAAGAGGAATACAGAACACTCGGCGGACATATCTTGTGGTATGCAAGTTTAGTAAAAAGAGAGTGCGTCGCAGATAAGTTTCCACAAGTGGACAAACGTTGGCTTGAATTTTTGCATTGGAAGCTTCTATCTCACTTCAGTAATACCTGTTCTGGGAGATATTTTTGTCCAGCAACACGTCCGTACGTGGAGCCACCTGAGTTGCCTATATTAACTCCCACCAGTGGCCTAGTGCCTATGGCAATTGACGGCTGGCCCGTAGGTCACGGGATTGAATCCCAGCCACGGCGGTAACGTTTTCAGTGGAGGTGAGGATGTTTGATGCCCGTGTACTTGAATTAGATGCGCGTTAAACAGCCCCATGTCGTAGAAATGTTCGGAGCGCTTCACTACGGCGCTTCTGATAATTATATAGTGATTCGGTGAGCTGAATGTTCAGTACCTGCTTGCGAGAAGAAATCTCTTGGTGCACTTTCTTTCTATGCAACAAATAATTACTATTTTTAACAAAGTACAAATACAGTTTGCTATAACTGGCTTGGCTTTATTCCGCTTTTCACTCAATTTGGGTCAGACGACGATATGAGCCGTTGAAGCGCCTCGTCTTAACTGCATGCATCAGTCATAAAATTTTGTTGAAGCGAGTTAAACGTAAGATCATGCATTGTCAACATTACCAGCAGGAATTATTCCTTATAGCCATCTGTTATTGTAATTTAATTTAATATAAAATAAAATGTACTTTGAATACAATACTTTTCAGGAGCAATTTTGCCATCTCTGTTGGAAATTACCAGGTAATATAGTTTAGACTTAGATACACGTGATACACGTTACCGCTTTACATATATATTCAGTGCCAACGTGTCCTTCAGAAATAGAGACGCATGAAAATTCTCAAAATTATAACGACAAGCGTAGTAGTCCCGTAATTGCCTCATTGCTACGCGCACCCACCACGAATAGCTCTATGCGATAGAGGCCATAGAAAACAGAAGGAACGTTATAGTCTTCGCGATAGCAGACAGTTTTATCGCTCAAACAGCCCATGTCCCGAGGGCCTCTTACAAAACGTTCAAGTTAATGAGCGGGAATTCTGTCCCGGCGGGCATAACCGGGAAAACAGCTCGTTCCCTAATCTCAGTCATCGTGTTCATTATTTTTTTTCGTATACTTATCTCGGTGCTGCGAGAACAAAGGAGGAAATACGGGCGTGGATCGAAATGAGTTGGCAATAAGATGACAAAAAATAGGTCCAGGAAGCACGTGCGTAGAACAGGGAGAAAGGAAGAGGGGGAAAAAAAGTACGAAACTGATGAGTTGCCAGTGAGGCTTTTGTTCATTTAGCACATTCGCCAGTGCCGTTTTGGTTCGCTTAGCGCGTCCGCCAGCGCTGCTATTAATACGCTGCAGTTCCGTACAAGAGTGAATACAAGAATCCGTGGTATCATACTGGTTATATTGTTGGATTGCTGATCTGCAGGTCGCAGGACTGAATACCGGCCACGGAAGCCACAGTTTCGATGAAGGAGGTAACGCTTGGAACCCGAGTAGTACTTAGATTTGCGTGGTTGACAATTGTGAAGCCTTTCACCATGGCGTCCCTCATAATCATATGGTGTTTTGGGGATGTAAACATTAACAATTATTGTTAGATCATTACGCTAATCATTACAAAAACAGGAGAATCTATAAAAACAGTTTTTCACTGCAGTGATGCCTACAGTAAGATAATAAGGCGTGATACCAAGATGCCTCATCACACGCGAAAATGAGCTGGCGTCCCGCCTTGGCGTCGGCACTAGTGACGTAAAAGTTATAATAGCGTGATTACGCGCATATATAAACAAACGACAAGAAACACAGCCTCTCTTTGCATGGACGTGGTTGCAGCTCTCTTTTCATAGGCCGACCCAAGAAAGAACTCAAGCAGAAGCGAGGAAATGGAAGTATAGAAGAGGCCGATGCCTAGACGTCCCCAAGACGTAAGTATTAGACGCCCATCTCGTGTCTTTTCTGTAATGCTCGTCTAAGGGGCCAGAGTGTGCTGTCACGGCCAGACGACGGGGCCTGGCGCCTCGTTTCTTTCGATTCCCTTCAGCTTCCAGTTTCAGAAGTGCCTTGCATTTACCTCGGTGCGTTTCTTCCCAGAGCAATGTGACATATACCAATGCTTTGATCTGAAACATTGTTTAAAACTTGCGTTCTTACGTAGAGTGGCTGAAGGTGTGTGCTACAATACATAGAAGCTATAGTGTGCTGTGTTTTTTTCTTTTGTTTACCGGTGAGTGTAAATATGTTAGGCAATGGTAACGTGCCTTCTATTAAACAGTAACGTCTAAACATCTACCTTAGGCGACTGCCCCAGCTTCTACCAGTCAGGCTGAGTTACAGCTGATCGATGTAACGGGCGGGCCGCATTCAAACACCCCTCTTCCCGCAATTCACTTGGTGTAATGCCTGAAAAGAGTTGACACTGCTGTGACACTGTATTACAAATGTTGACGAGGCTCTTTGCCCAACGCGCATGGAGTTTTTTTTTATGGGACAGTTACAACTGGCACGACCTTCTGATGAAATATTTGAATGGCACGCTGGATACTTACGCTCGAACCAGGGTTGAACATTAAGTTGTATCTGATTTCGTGTTGTCATGAGACGTTTAATTCCGCCCACTGCGTTCTTTCTAGGCCAGCGTCTGAAAAGGCACCTCAAGTGGCCATGACACAGATTGACGCATAAGAGAGCCTATGTCTAAGCACATGGGCCTTAAGCGTTTCAGTAATCGTCAAAAATACTGCAACAGCCGTCGCGTGTATTTGATGTCGCTACATTCAAGTCAGCAGTCAAGTACCTCAACGACTAGACCACCATGGCAGACTCCTTTCTGAGGGTCACAACCTGATTGAGAAATACTTGTATTCCAACCTCTACAGCAACGATAACGCTACTAGTTGTGAAGTTAGGTGGAGAGATGGGAATGGAAGAGAAGAAAAGGCCGCATGCTGAGCCCGTTCTGCACAATTGGTTTTGCTACCCTGCACACGGAAGCAGGATGAAGTAGATTGAAAGATATACGGAAAAGAGAGAACTCACAAACAGGCACCCATCACAACCCACACAAGCATGAATTTCTTCTCCTTTCCACAAACACACACTCTCGCACACACGCGCACACACTCATACACACACGAACGCACACGCACGCCCGCACACACCCCTCACACATACGCACATACACACGCACCCACACGCACACACACGCACGCACGCATGCACCCGTCTAGAAAACTTAACTTCGTCATCTAAACGTATGAGTGTGATTATAACAGTATTTGAAGTTACTAGGCAGTCAACAGCCTATTGTGGAGTGGCCCATTCCTACTGCCCCCTCTTCACACTCTTTTCCCGCACACTTATGTTCTTGTCAGTTAATGTTATATTTAAGGGTACGCACACCCTCCAGCATATCCTCGCGTTGGTTTCACGTAGTCCTTACGCCAGTTACAAAGTCGCGAAAGGGCAACCACAATATCCCACTCTCAACGTTGGGATTACGAAAAGTTTACAAGCACACCTACGTTTTTTTTTTACCTGAGCGAGAAATGCAGGGTTGAAAAGCACTCACCACATCTCTATCCGCGTGTTTTAATCCTCCCTAAACTCGTTTCGACGATTGTGCGTAGGTGGAGAGCCACGCTTTTCGCATTTAGACAAATTGGAACTTGTTCCTGGCTGCCTACGCTTTCGCCGTTAAATAGGGTCGGACACATCTGCGCCCTTGGCAATGAAAACAAAAGCGTATAGTAGTGTGTCACATGGTTGCGTGCGAAGAACTATGGAGAACTTGGATTAAGTACGCGAGTCTTTGTTGAAGTACCTGAGTGTGTGTGTAGTTCTGTGCTTTTAATAACTTATCTCTCTATCAAGTGTTTGCCCACTACTCTAGAAGATCTTGATAATGGGCAAGTTGGCCACAATGTTTGCAAAAGAAGTTATTTCACTCGCAATGCTTGAAGCATGAAATAATTTCTGCCCTGCCCTCTTTGTCTTTCTCGCAATTCTTCATGCATTTTTTTAAGAATAAGCTGTTTTACGACCACCCATCATAGCAATAGTAACTATTATACGAGAAGATTAGAAAGGTGGCGCTTAACACTGGCGTTATCGATACATTAAAAGCGCGAATACGCCCACTGACCTCTTGCCGCTTTTGTATATATTTAAATTTAAAAAATCTGCTTGATACTAAGCCGCCAAAGCTTGCTATAGCAAAAATAGATGATTCTAAAGACCTATCAGCTTCCTTCTAGATTGTTTATAGGCATTAGCTAGGTGATGCAGGTTGCTACCGCGTCATCGTCACTTTAACAAGGTGACGCTAGATTGTTTGTAAATTCATTCTCGGCTTAGGGGGGTTAGAGTTAAACCACAGACAGTGACACACGTGGTGCGAAATATACACCACTCGTATATTTACTGGCTTGTCGTCGTTGGCGTAAGGCTTCTATTGCTTCAGGGATCTTCTCGAAGCTGCAGTAGCCTTTCCTGTTCCCATGTGTGCCCTCCTAGTACGTATTCTGGGTCTTCCACTCACCGCTGTTGCTTCGCACCCATTCGTTGGATAAACTGTTGCTTTAATTCTGAATCGACCAGTGGTGAATAGTGGAATTTAACCAATATCTGTGGTGCATGTCCCTTTATGATGATGACTGTGTCTGTGCGTACATTTCTGTGCTTACATTTCTGTGCGTACATTTCATGTGTCTGTGCGTACATTTCTACATAACTTTAGCGTCATTTCGTAACATTCCGCTCAATAAAAAATAACAACACATTCATCTTCCCTCCGCACGCTTCGCATAACATTCATTCTCAAGGTGCGTGGGATCTGCCGACTTTTTAATTATAACAATGGCAATATAACTGCTTGGAAATGCGCGCATCTGAACGTTCTATTTAAATGTGAACTTCTACCAGCGAACAGTTCATCGCCATGTTATTTTCCATATTCTGTTCAGTTTTGTGGTTGTGTTTCTTTTTTGGCTGTTTATTTTTTGTTCTTCGGTGACAGTTTCTTCTGCACTGCAGAACTTATAGAAATGAAGTCACTGGGATGATACGAACCTCTCCACGGCAATCCAGCTACAACGAAACAGAAAAGATAAGCACATGAGTTGCAGAAAACTACCGATGCCTCCGATACCGGAGTCATTATTCATAGACACAGGGTGCCGAAAGATATTGGCGTGTGGAGGGGAAGTGGTAACCGAATCGACTAAAAAAAAAAGATCACGCGTATTCTGGCTTTCAGCTGTTTTACGCAAATGAACAACTAACCGCATGACTTGTTTATGCTTACCGAGTTACGCGTTGCACTGGCGGCAGTGCAACTGCGTGGGTGCATGACGTCATTCGATGCAGGGCGAACTGCACATACGAAACTCGTCACGCTAGCGTCAAAAGTTTTATTAGTTTTCTTTTCTGACACGCGGAGTAGATGAGAAATGCCGAGCAAAGGGGAAACAATCTATTTCCAAAAACTGAATTGACAACAATTCACACTGTTTAAGAAATTTATTATTTATTCGCTTTCTTCAGGAACATGAAAACTTACACAGACGCAGAAGGTGCGTGTACCGTTATATTCACAGGAAGTGGAGCGTAAATCAGCCACGGGCTCTTCACAGACAACTCGTGCGTCAACAAACTTGAGTGACGTCAGTGTACACAGGCAGCACCTGTCGACTGAGCGCATTATTAATGCGATGCACGCGCGACTTGGCAGCGCCGCGAAATAATAAGGCATCCGAATGGTTGAACAGAGCCGAGAACTGAAAAGCTTCGATATTTACAAAGCGTGTGTAAGGTGGGTAGCAAAAAGGCTCACCAAACAGTTAGGAAGTAGAGAAGAATAAAAATGTGAATTCAGCTTTTGCCGTTGTCTATTGTTCGAGCAGTGTCTTTTATCACTATGTATCATAGGCACAATAAAGAAAAAGTCATTTATTCATCTGTGAATGCAAAGCACACATATATATATATATATATATATATATATATATATATATATATATATATATATATATATATAAATGGCTGTACAAAGTCTGGTTTTGTGCTCAGCGTTGATGGTGTTTTGTTTATTTTTGTTTGTTTCTTTAGTTCTCTCTCACTCTCGCAAACATCTTTCAAGGTGAGAGGTACGCGGCAGCAACGAAGTTTGAACGTCTATGTTAGTATAACTAATCCCCCTGACGAAGGAATGACCCCGCCCGAAACTGTTGGGAATTAAATATATTTATCCTTTTGTGCGATATCTCATACCTATATTATATATATATATATATATATATATATATATATATATATATATATATATATATATATATATAATATTCTCTCCATAAATATTTCGTAAGTGCCATTAGCAAGACTTTTCATGTACAATAATTACAATGAAGGCGTTGCGCGGGTGGCGTGAGATTTAAACAACATGTGGCTTGGCATATTTTTTTCTCAAAACTTATGCGTTACTTCCGTAACGTCACGCACTGCATGGCCGCGCTCAATCTCTAGAGCATCATTGTAAAAGATTTATGACGCATGACGTTTGTTACCATTCAACGCTGGAACTGAATGTTGGAATGGATGGTAGAACACAACATGCATGAACGATTTCATGGGCCTGCCGACAGTAGCGTGAGCCTCAACACTTTTTTGGGCAGAGCCGTTTTGCATCGTGGAATGGAGGGTACGGCCAGAGGCCACGGGCAAGTGGCCTTTCGGTACCCCTTACTGACGCTCGTATACATCTGCCTCCTCTGTTGTTACATGTTTAAATAATGTACGAGAAAAGAGGAGTAGTTTCAGGGGCTTCGTTTTTTTCTTCTTTTTTGTCAGACGCCGCCAATAAAACCAACAGACAGTAAAGCCAAGGAAGGCATAGGCGACATTTTTTTTACTTTTTTTTGCTTTTCATAGCAGAGTTGGAAGGGACAGGGTTAATCCCCTCTTCCCCCACCACGCCCGGCGAAAACTGCCAGACTTCCAATGAAGTTTATTCATTCATTCATTTATTCATTCATGTAAGTTCAGTCAATATGACGTATATTCCAGAAAATCAACATGAACAAAAAGTCACTCTGTTTGCAGGTAGAAACCGGACCCCCAAACTTTTAGTTGCGTATCCGATGTTCTACCAATAGAGCTATGACTGAAGACGTTTCCTCGTCCATTCTATTCGGTGTATGTGTGTTTAATTCTTGGCAGTGCAAGCCAACGCCACTCGTAGCTAAGGCAGCGAAAGTGTAACACGCTGAACCGCTTGTGAAATACGCTACGAAAAACCCAATCCCCCTTTCTTCATTTATTTATTTCCAAGTTCTCTTCCAATATTGTATTTTTTTACTTATTTTAGCGCACTAATTTAGCCAACTTTAAGGTTCAACAGACTGCATTTTGTATAAGGCGAAGCTACAACAAACAAGTTTGTAAGAAAACTGATAGCGCTCATACAGATCCAAAATAAATTATTATATGGGTAGTGATTCAAAATGAAAGTATGTTGACACAGAGTAAATAATATACTTGATTCTGAACGAAAAAATAAATCACCAAGCAAAATAAGGGAGAAACACATGTGCAAGATTTATAAAGAAATAGACAATAAAAACGCATTTCAACGCTTTTAGCTGTAAGCACGTTCAAAAATATACAAACGCATAAGACATCCACAAGAAAAGTTTGGAAATGAAGCATTTGCTTATTTGGAGGACACCAACTGCTTCGTTTGAAATAAAAAATCGCCTCCCAAGTTAAACGATGGTGTTTTCAAGTAGACTGCTCCACTTTTTCAGACGTTTTAACAAGCTAGTTCTGAGAACTGTAAGCTGGACCAAGATATGTAGCACTTATGAGGAACAATAATGTTCTTTTCAAATGCAATTTATGCTGCGGAGTCTTCATGACAGAATGACCCTTACACCGGCTGTCATGTCAACGTAGAACAGGTCACACTTACCACAGGGAGCTACTTCTTCATATAGTTCTGTTCGAGGGACGGAGGCAGAGGCGTACCACCTGCAGTGAAAAAGAGATAGCTTCCATTCATAACTCCCACGTCTTTAAAGCAGTGCGGGCTCTCTTGCGGAGCTACGAACAGCATTGATAAATAGATACATCACAAGACACGCCATGAGTCACTGTTTCAATACATCTTATGCTCAAGCATTGCAGCGCGCACACACGCGACACGCACTCACACAGACACACACACGCACGCACGCACGCACGCACACACACACACACTCGTGCGCGTGCGCGCACGACACACACAGAGCATCATTATATAATGAGAGATGTCTATTACAAAATATCCCACAGTCTTTTATGCACTCGCTTAGGACGAGCTGAGAGGCGAACGCCATCCACTTCTTTTTCTGCTTTTCATTATTAACACTTCTCCATCGATTGTGTTGACGCGTCTTCTCTACTCCGAAAGCCTGACGAACCAAACCTGCTTTTTCACTGCCTCCGAAATTGGAGGCATCGCAGCTTTCTGCCCCTCACGTTGTCTTGAGACGCTGCCTACTAGATCGGGCCACCTTTTACCAAGCGACTATGTAGCGTAATGGCATCGGGTGACGTCACGATGACTTCGTAATGACGTAATAAAGTCATGATGACTTTCGCACCAAAAAATGTAGACGTTGTCTCCTCCGACGGTCATTTTCCAGTGTTTCATGAAACATCTGTGGCTTTCGATTTCATAAAGAGAGACATAATATATTTGTTTGGTCTCCCCTAACCCGGAACATCATATCAACCTCCGACTACCCCTGTAGTCCAGGTTACAACTATGCCGAAATGTCTACCCATCCATGAGCCCAGCTCGGGTATTTGTAGAAAAACGAGCAGCCCTTAACCTATTTGTCTTCTCTCTTTTTCTCACCTAGGTAATGACCTCCCAGGGAATAGTGAGTGCAGCGTTAGCCATCTAGAAAAAATGCGAGAGGACTTTAGCAATATAAAAAAGACATCAGCGCGCATAAGCTAAAGGAAAGTCTATACAGTAATGATATTTGCTTGACTTTTTTTTTGAAAAATGTTTTCTATCTGGCATGCCTCGCAACTGCACTCGTGTGAGAAGCTCTGAGCGTGCAAACCTGATCTTACTGAAATTCAAAGAAACTTTTATTGAACTCTGCCCCAAAAGTTGAGGCCATAACTTAAATGTTCAAAATGAACTCTATGGATACTTCACGAGGCAGTGGAAATCAGACAGATGAGCTCACAATTTATCTTTATTTCATCCTTCGTCAAAAAGATGGTCAGAGATTGAATGAAAGGACTCTTTTTATCCTGGGTGAGTTGCAAGAAAGCAGAAGCCGGAAAACAAAAAAAAAGTCCCACGTCAGGTATAATTCTTGTTTTTCGCCATAATCAGTGGGTGAACAGAGTATATTAGGAAAGCAGCAAAGCGTCAAAGAAAAAATTTCCGATCTCTAACAACTTTCTTTCTCAATCTATTCAAAACTTCATTTCTCGATGACTTTATATTCGTTGATTCTTGAAAGAAGAAGCATTTTACCTTTTCACCACCTCACCTGAAAACAAACGTTGAAAAAAATCTAATAATTCAAAGGCGAACATCTTTTTCAGTGCTAGGTACCGGAGAAAATAAATAATTTCATGAGAAGTTGTGAGAATTTCGCGTGTGTTTGTATGAATACATGATGGAGCGGTGGTCTTGCAAACTTAGAGTAACCGAGCAGAATGCCTAATTGGATTTGCTCGGCACAATGCGAAGTTGGCTTCATCTCAGTCTTCTCTGGGCAAACACTTTTCCTTTTCTTTTTTTGTCAGTCCTTTCATCGTAGGCAGACCCTTATATGTGATGAAATGCAGTAGGATGCAGACTATCTTAATACCGCTGTCATACAAGAAACTGAATGACAGAATGAAAGCAAGCTTCTGAAAAGGATATAAATTTTTCAGGGCAAAAGGCAATCCGCCTTCAAAAGAAAGACTGGTGACGTTTGACTGTCGCCGCCAACCAAGTTATCGACCTCAAAGGGGTAGGTGGATTCATTACGTTTGGCAAAGTGACCTCGAACACTTCTAGAGACGTTCGAAGGGAGAGAAAACTTGACCCCTTTATTTTGGATGATAGGGAGTATGGCAGAAACCGCCGTAATCAAATTACTCATAGAGAAATACTGTTCCCCCGCATATAAGCACAGAAATCCACTATTTCACCACAAAGGCGAATCAATGACTGGGATGGCAACAACTTTGAATGTTATGTGAAGAGGCGCTAGCAGGCTTCATCAGTGTCGCCTTTCGCACGGTTTGACAAAATGCTTTGGTAAAGAGATGAGCCCCCTGCGGAGGGCGCAGCGTTCTTTCTTGCTAACTGCGTAAGCACGAATCAGAATGATGAGAGCACCGCAGGTACAAAGGTTTGTGTCGTACGCTGATCCCGGTCAAGATAAAGTACGCGAGACAGGGTGTAGCCGATAGAAGCACGTAGCTCATGCCGGAGCTTTGATACACTGGCTCAAATACGCCACGTACCCTCATGGGCCCACTGTGCGACGGAGGGGGCCAGCGTGCTTCATCTACAATTGAGCCGTGATCATCTGCTTCCCGCTTATGCTTTCACTGACGCATAGAATGTACAAAGTGCTGGGCGATGTGATTGCCTTTGTACTGTATATAGAACATCACGGCGAAGCTGGTGCCAGAAATGGCTGTGATCTGTCCTGGACTGCCACTGCACTAGAACTTTAGCGACCACTTCGCCTAATCTGCCATCATCACTATCATCATCATCATTATCATCATCATTATCGTCATCATCAATAGCCTGGCTACGCCCACAGCAGGGCAAAGGCCTCATCTATGTTCCGCCAATCAACGCAGGGCACGCACAGGGCGCGTAGCACGTATGAAGAATAACCACTGGTCATGAAGAGTAACACATTGAATTCAATGAGAAGGCAAGTGCATGAAGAGGAGAGGGAAAGTTAGATGGGCACTTTGCGGGTATATCGAGGGCAAAGCAAGCACAGGGCCGAATTGGTTGGCGGAACATGAGACAGGCTAATTTATAGTAGCGTCCAACTCCACATCGAACCACGCATATGACCATCCAGTGGGTATGTGTGCGTGGAAACGATGGCTCTGAATAATTCATTACTCGCTTCTTGCTTGACCCTGAAGCTTGACCCTGAAGCTTGACCCTGAAGCTTGACCCTTCTTGCTTGACCCTTCTTTATATCAACTGTCTCGAGTGTCACGGACTTCTTCTGGCTATATGTCTTCCGACTGCGACACCACTTCTCTTTCAAGGCATTGGCACGGCTGACACGAGAACGCTTGGTCAATGAATGCATGCGCCGCGCCTCTCACAAGTAGTGTACAGGCCGCGCGCACTATATAGATGGGGCCGCCAAGCCTCACTGCATTTACCCAAAGCAATTTCTAGCTATCGCCTCACTCAGCATCGCGCAATTGGCTCAGTAGGCAGCGCTACTGCCAACAGAGCTGGACGTGTTTCCTTCAACGACGCCACACCTTCCCTTCGCCGCCACATCTCCCCTTCCGAGGGGTTTCGCACGCTTAATTGAAATTCCAACGAATGTCCTCTAGATGTCCTGCGTAGGTCAGCGCTCGCACAAACTTCCCGATAAGGGACCACGTGTCGCAAAGAGCATGCCGTCTTGTGTGTCGGATGCTGATTGCTGCCTGTGCTGAGTGGTTTCATTTAGACTAACCACTTTTCACAGAGTTTAAGCGTTGCGAGTTAGGATATTGATGGCGGCACATTGTACTCAGAAATCACAAGCCTCCAGACCTTTATGCATCAGCAGTGCGTGACCATAATAAATTAAAAGGAACTCTTTAGGTGCAAAGTTTACTAAGGCTATTATTTCTAAGTTTGTCAATACTCATACCGTAATTCCAGAAAATTGAAAAAATAAACAATGTTCTGCTAGCTTCGTTTGGTGGGCACTGATCGAACAGCAATCCTCGAGCGGGCAGGATGATTGCATGAATTGCGCAGTGGGCGTAGTGATTGGAGTGCACGGGTGAGAGTAGCGTGCAGAGGTGTTGATAGGAGGAGTGGCACACATCCGTAATAGGATCTGCCAAATTTCCGTGGGTGAATCCCATTGCAGACGTCGCTTTAAACGCCATTGGAAACCATGCGTTGCGGAGAGGCAGACGCTGCATAGGTGCATTATTCGTAATTATCGATTCCATCGTCACACCGAATTGGATTCGCACAACATATTGCGAGTCATGTTAATAACCCAGCTTCGACACACCAGGAATATCGCTTGGCGGCACTGTAGGCATGTCGCCTGTAGATACGGAGTCCAGCTTCGCCATGTAAGCGTGGTTGCTGGGCAGATCTAAGCGCCTCTCGGTTAGCTGGATGTAGCGTATGCAGGAACTTTCGATGAATTTATCCTCTCTTGTCACCCTTTCAAAGCTTTATTCTGCACATAATATTGTTTCGTGCTGCCTCCAAGATCAGCGCTGCCTCCAAGATCAGAAGGCCGCCAAAGAGGGCGGGCCTCTGTGATCCGCCAACCTTTAACCAGGCGTCGCTATCATACGGTGACGTTATCTGGTGACGTAGTGTTATGTGAAGTCCCAGTGAAGTAAGAGGGACATTATAATGTATCCACAAAATTTTCCTATATGAGACCTCAAGATAACGTCAATTGTGTAGTATTCACGTGATGATTTTTTGTGTCGTTCCTGTTGATGCGCTTGTCCCTGTCTATTTTTTTCTGTTGTCGTTAGTCTGCATTTCCGCACGCTAGGTTAGCCAGGATAAATTTGAGTTTTTAATGGGGCACCTCACGATTACAGCTTAATAAAAAAAAAATCCTCGCGTGGCATGAGCATTACCAATTAGGCAACACCCCCACAGCCGCCGATATTTTCATCTGTATCAACGACAGCGTGCAGTAACTGTAAACGACCTGGAGGAAAAGAAAGCAACAGAAAGCCGCTTGTCTCTACTTTTTTATTCTACACAGCTAGGGTCATTAACAACTGCTAATTTGACGAAAGCCACGGGTGGTATAATCAGGCGCTTGCCTAGAAAAACGTCTAATGCAGTATAAAAGCTCACACGACTTTGCGCTTGGTGAGTAATAAAGCTAAGGTTCGCACGTCACCTACACAAGGGTCATGTCTCTCAAGCTGTATGCGATCGTTCCAATTGTCACACCATGTCAACTACGCAAAAAGTTGGTCGTTCAAGGCATCCCACCCATTGCAGAGGGTTCTGTCAAGATTAATCAGTGGCCGCCACAACCTCAACATAGTGTCAAACTGTGCAGGTACATAGAACGCCTTAAGTATGCTTTGTGGGCACTTGATTATTTTGTTTTATTGCGAGCCGTATATCTTTCACCGTCGAGTATCCTTAGGCGAAGGCATAACTTACCATGCGAGTCCCCTTAGGCTGAATGCTTTAGAAGTTCCTGAGAAAAAAGAAAGTGACAGGCAGTGTAAACACGAGTGATGCACAATATAATGTTATGACGTCAACCATAGTACATATTTATCACGTCACAGAGCCTTTACATGAATGACGTCATCACACTGCAGCTGTGACGTAACTTCAGATTGATTGATTTGTGGGGTTTAACGTCCCAAAACCGACGTGACATCAGAGGTGAGCCGACGTCAAGGATGGCACCATCTTGAAGTCACTGCTCACCACTTTCGTTGCATTAGACTTCTTTTATAATAATTGTTAGGATTTAGTGTCCCAAAACATTGATATATTTACGAAGAACACCGTAGTAGAGTGTTCAAAAATTTGACTATGTGCCATTCTTTAACGCTCACTGACACCTCCGAGTACACGGCCATCTACCGTTTCGGCTGCGTCGAAATGCGACTGCGGTGACAGGAATCGAAGCTATGACGTTCGGGTCATTAAACTCTTTTTAAGGTAAAAACTTGAGCACGAATTGGCACAGACCACACAGAACCAACTAGGCCCAGCAGAAGTTTTAAAGAATATATCCAATGCTTCCTAACCCCCTTTTTCAGGGCAAACCCACGTTGAAACACAAAGCTCTCTGTGAGTGGCTGGGGAGAGTGGGGGTGCTATGAATGCGGTATCAAGAGTCGGGTTGGTATTACAAGATTAAGATAGCTTTCACCCTCTAGTCACCTTAGGAAATATCATGAGCAATTCTTTCAGTTATCTTCTTCAAGGCAACCGCGAAATGTTTTTCGATTATACAGTAAGTATGTTTAATGAAAGACCAACTATCTTTGATCTTGCCCTGCAAGCAACCGTTCTACGGAACCACGCCTACCACAAGGCCGTCTAAATGTCAACGCAGTACACTCAAAGTCCAGTTAGAAGATGAAGCAAATAAAAAAAGGTAATGTATTTAATGAAAAAGCACGAACTATTACCACGAAAACGCTCGTTTATTGACTCGTCTCCTTACCAAAATATAGTAGGAAAAAATTTCCGTTTGCATTTATGTCTATTGTGTGGACACAGAACAGCACTCTACTGCTTTGATGGAAGTGGCGATCACTGGCCTAAAGCATGTCGCCAGCCACTCGGCTCTGCTATCAATTTTCAGAGCACCACCATTAAATTAAAAAAAAAGCTATGTTAGACGACAGTGCAAAAGCTCTCTTAAATGATCAATATTGAAGACAGCAAATGGCTTCTTCTTGCACTCGCTCTTTTGTGCCATGTTATCTTTCCTCGCCAAGTATTTATTCAGGCAGGACAAGCAAGTGCCCGAGGGATATTGAGAAGTCTTCGAGGCGAACAGTATGCGAAGAAACCGGACGTGCGTTGGCTGTCTACATGCGTTTAGAAAATAACAGTTTGGCTGCACACGTTGGAGAGGATCATAAAGACGGTTCCGAGAGCAAGCAAATATTGACCGGTGTCCGGGCACTCGAAGTTGTGAAGGAATCAATGTTAAAAGAACGCTAAGCGTTCTTGCAGTTTAGGCTTGCGACGGTAGCCTTATCGCAGGCGCCAGGAAGTTGCGGCTATTGAAGGCCTTCGTGTTGACGACCACAAGCGATTGAGGCGAGCACTGTTACTGCGGTAACTAAACAAAGAAAAAATGTCTCGACTTTTGAGCACTGTAACCGGTGATAACTTTTTCTTTTGTTATGTGGCAGGACTACCTAAAAAATGGATGAGAAAGACGTTAGGCAAAATGAATATTAGCACTTACGAGATGGAGAGAAAAGTTTTGAAAAGTCTCGCTTGAGTGTCAAGTGAAGTTTAGTTTAAGAGTGAGACACTGTGGCATGCCATATGAATTTTGATTTCTGGCCTGTTTTAAAATGATCATAGGACCATACCTAGTGCATATCGACCAAGTACGGTAAAAAAGAAAATTGATTGGAAATTAAGTTTTTCCGGACCTAGTCGTTGTTTAACTGTTAAAGCAAACTTTATGTGTAAAAGATACTCTCGCGCAGTCTTCTTCTTTGTTATGCGGGTCAGCTTAATTTGTTTTATGGCCTTCTCTGTTCGTTTGTTTTTACTTTCAATTTTTTTATTTCACACATATATATGCACAATTCAGAGAAAGAGAGAGAGATTAAGATGCAAGGAAAGGCAGGGAGGTTAACCAGACGCACATCCGGTTTGCTACCCTGCACTAGAGAAGGGATGAAGGGGAGAAAAGAGGTTGCATAGAGATGAGAAGGTACACACAATCACGAGCACATTCGGGGAGCACACACAGTCTACAGGCGGTCGCTCAGGTTTGTTGACTTTAAGTAAAGTAGCAGTGCTTTAGTCGCTTTCTGCTCAACTGATGCAGATGCCCAAGGTCCTAGTATCTTCTGCACACAAAATGGTCCGGGGTCAAGGAGGAGGAAGGGAAGAAATGAAAGGCAGGGAGGTCAACCAGACGCACGTCCGGTTTGCTACCCTGCACTGGGGGAAGGGGTGAGGGGATTAAAGGAGAAGAGAGAGAGAAGTGAAGGGCAACGTGTATGTTGGTGGGACCTTGTCCATTGCACGCTTATAAGCGGTCGCGTAGTCCGGTCGTCTTCAGAAAACTTAGCAGTGCCCGCGTCGCTTTGCTGGCCAGCGACGCGTAGAGCCATGAGCCAAGTATCTTCTCTTCGGAAAGAGGTCTACTGTCTAGTGTCTCCAACGTTTCGCGTAGCAAATTGCGTTCGCTCGCAAAACGTTCACATGAACACAGTAGATGTTCTATTGTCTCGTCAGTGTCGCACGAATCACATCGGGAGCTATCCGCCATTCCTATGCGAAAGGAGTACGCCTTTGTAAAAGCTACTCCTAACCACAGGCGGCACAGTAAAGTTGCATCCTGGCGGGAGAGGTCCGATGGAACTTGAAGCTTTTTCGATGGGTCCAATTTGTGTAGGCGGCGGTTCCTGACACTGGGGTCACTCAGCCAAGTTTCCGACATGGTGTTAGCGAACGAGTGAAGGCCCCTTGCAGCGTCGGTTCTCGACAATGGAATTGGGGTTGTCTGGGCGTCCGCGTGGGCGGATCGGGCAGCATTATCAGCAAGGTCATTACCGACAATGCCACAATGTCCCGGTAACCACTGGAACACCAAGTCATGTCCTTTCGATAAAACTTCGTGAATCACTTCTCTTATTTCATTCACTAGCTGTTGATGCTCCCGCTGTCGTAAAGCTGATTGTAAGCTCTGAAGGGATGCCTTGGAGTCACAGAACACAGCCCATTTTTGAGGTCGGGCTTCCGCGATATAAAGTATAGCAGCACGTAAGGCGGCAAGCTCCGCTGCTGTGGATGTTGTCCTATGCGACAGTTTGAGCTTTATAGTGACCTGGTACGCCGGGATGACAACAGCACCTGTGGAGCTGTCAGCCGAGACCGATCCATTGGTGTAAATGTGGGTCCTCTGGCCGTATTTTTCGTTGAGTAGCGACAATGTCACCTGTCGTAGGACCACTGTTGAATGATGGCTCTTGTTCGTTATTCCCGGAATAGTGAGGCACACCTGTGGTTGTTGTAGGCACCACGGGGGTGACGCTGGTCTTGTTGCGGGAGTGAAGCCAAAAGGGAGGCATTCTCTATGGGCAGAAATAATCTTTGAAAAGATCGCGTGTGGTCTTTGAAGTGGCAACACTGCAACATGGTGACCAGGAACTCTGCAGAGGTGTCTTATGTGGGCTCTCAAATTGTCAGTGGTGATGTATGTTCGAATTGGATGCTCTCTTGCGATCATAATTGCCCCGTAGGTTGAGGTGCATCGCGGCAATCCTAAGCACACGCGTAGTGCTTGTCCTTGCAGACTTTCGAGAGTGCGGATGTTCGTCTTGCACGTACTTGCCAGTAACGGCAAGCTGTAGCGCAAAAATCCCAGAAACAGTGCTCTGTATAGCTGCATCATTGACCTTATCGATGCGCCCCAAGATTTTCCGCAGAGGAACCGCATTATATGGACAATGGAAGTCAGCCTTCTCTTCAGGTAATTGCAGTGGGCACTCCACGAAAGGTCCCTGTCAATAATCACACCCAGGAAGCGATGGTTCTTCTGGTATGGAATATTTTGTCCATTGATGGTAACGGGGTATTGTGTCATGGCTCTGCGGGTAAACGCAACCAATGCACATTTCTCCGTTGAGACGGAAAGACCTTGCTTGCGGAGATATGAGCATGTCAAGGTGGCAGCCTGCTGGACTCTTGCACGTACTTGTAGACGAGTTACAGCCGAAGTCCATAGACAAATATCGTCAGCATATATGGATATGAGGATGGTACTTGGCAAAATTTCACGAAGTCCAACCATCACGAGGTTAAATAAAGTGGGACTTAATACGGCGCCCTGAGGGACGCCACGGGAGATATAGTAATTGGTGGTAGGTCCATCTGAGGTTTGTACAAAAAAGGACCTTCTTGTCAAATAATCCTGGATCCATTGGAACATCCGACCACCGATTCCAACAGCTTCCAACGAGTCTAGGATGGCTTTATGTGTTACGTTATCATAAGCCCCTTTGACGTCGAGGAAGAGTGCCAGTGGTATGCGCTTGAGGCTCTTCTGTTGCTGGATAAATGTTGTGAGATCAATCACGTTATCAAGAGATGACCTACCTCGCCGAAAACCCGTCATGCAGTTTGGGTATACGTTGTAGCGCTCAAGGTACCATTCTAGGCGTGTAAGTATCATCCTTTCCATGACTTTTCCTACGCAACTTGCGAGGGCAACAGGACGAAATGATGTCAAATCAAATGGTGACTTTCCTGCTTTGAGTAGTGGCACAAGTCGACTTATCTTCCAATCCTGGGGAACATTGCCCGCCAGCCATGAGTGGTTGTAATAGCTTAACAACTGTCCCCTTGCCTCCTGTTGAAGGTTGGCTAGAGCGGCGTAGGTGATGCCATCGGGTCCTGGTGAAGATGATCGTCGGGAAGCCGCCAAAGATGCGTCAAGTTCTTCTATAGTGAAAAGATTGTCCATTTCGTAGATGCGGGGTTCAGGGATAACACTCCTAATGGTGCCAGCAGACAAGGCGGACACACTGGCGATTCGCGTACAAAACTCATTTGCCACTTCAAGTTGGGTGTGGCCTGAATGTAGGGCTAAAGCCATGAAAGGATGTCTTTGTTGGGGAGCCGAGCGCAGGCCACGAATAGTGCTCCAGATGCGTGACAACGGCTTTCGGGGATCCAATGATTCGCAGAATGATTTCCAGCGTTCCTGTGCAAGTTTGTCTAAACGTCGTTGGACTTTTTTCTGTATGCGTCGTGCCAGCCTCAAGTCGCATATTGCTTTCGTCCGCCTGTATCTTCTTTCCGCCCTTCGGCGAAGCGCGCACAGTTTTTCCAGTTCAACGTCGAAATCTGAGCGCTTGCCGGTGAACGGGAGGAGACAGGAAGCTTCCCTCATTGCCTCTTTGATGACATCCTCCAAGTTCTGGTCAGGGTCTTCACGGCATGTATTTTCCATGAGTCGCTGAAACTTGGACCAATCAATTCTTCGTATTGTGGTCTTAGGAAAGGAGTTATTAAGACCCCTTATTCGCATATAAGTAGGAATGTGGTCACTCCCATGCGTTTCGATGTCTGAAAACCAGTGCACTTGCGACCGGAAGTTTCTGGATACCAGAGTCAAATCGAGGCAACTGCTGTACGTAAGGCCCCGCAAGTATGTAGGACTGCCATCATTTAAGAAACATAGGTCATGCTTGGAAGCGAATGACACGAGGTTTCTTCCTTTAGCGTTGATCGTCGAACTACCCCAGATTAAGTGATGTGCGTTGAAGTCTCCAGTTATAACCCACGGGCCCGTAGTTGTTGTCAGTATGTCTCGTAGTCGCTCTTGTTCAAATCGTCCGGATGGTGATATGTAGACACCAATGAGTGTGAATGACACTTTTTCCTTGTTAACACGTAAGCAGACATATTGATTGTCATCATGCGGTTGAACTGCATGATGCACATATGTGAAATCTGTGAGAATGTAAACAACCACCTTGCTGCGTTCCTCGCACGTTGAAGAAACGAAAGATTCATACCCTGATAGTTTAGGAGGTTGTTGCACGTTTGGTTCACATATAACTATCATAGGAATACGATTCATGAATATATACTGACGGAACGAAGAGATGCGGGATCTCAGGCCTCTCGCGTTCCACTGCATTATCGACGCTTGTCGGACCTCGTTGCGGAAGGAGAAAATTGGTCGAGCCATGGTTGCTACTCGAGACTTGCAAATACTGGACTTAGAGCATCCAGTACTTGTAGTGCACTCTGAGCGAGTGGAGACTTCAGGCTGCTGCACAGCTTTCGCATGGCATCCAGCAGTGTTCGGAACATTCTGATGACTTCTGTGTCCTCCTCAGGCAGCTTGTCAGCGGCTGGCTGGAGTGATGTGACTGTCGATGTGCGCTTGGGATTTGCAGGTGGCTGTGATTTCGGCAATGAAGGCCAAACTGATTCATCTGCAACAGTGCCGCTCGTTGGTTTGTTGACCGCGCTGGCCGCCTTAGGTCTGGGAGGCAAGGGCGGTGGAAGAGAAGGGTGGTGGAGTGGTGCTTTCGATGCAGCGTCTGCGGCATTCTTTGATGAACTGCGGCGACGGTGACGCCTCTTTCGGACGGTCCTGGCAGCCTCTCGATGCGACGAATTGTCTCTGACCATTTGTTTCAATACCGCTATTTCTCTTCGGATTTTGGGGCATTGTTTTGACGAAGCTTCATGTGACCCATGACAATTCGAGCATTTGAGGGTAGTTGCTTCGCAGTCATCCACAGAATGGGCTTCCGCGCAACGAGGACACACCGTCCTATTTTCGCATACGCTTCTCACGTGGCCCATCTTCATGCACTTATAACACTGTAAGGGCTTCGGTATGAAAGGTCGCACTGAATGCCGAAAATGGCCCACCTTTACGTGTGAAGGAAGAGTGTCGCCCTTGAACATGATCTTCAAGCAGCGTGAGTTTCCCAAACGGACAACTTTTGCGATGACGCTGGCTTCATTAACCGGTTTGACCAGAACATCGAAGTCGGAGCTGGGAATGGCAGTATCCACATCGTAGATGACTCCAGTGACGACGTTAGAGCTCACAGGAATGTAGGAGCGAACTTTCATTCCCCCCAACTCGTTGACGTTGCGCAGTACATTAAGTGCCGCAGCATGCAAAACGTCGATGGCCAATACGTTCTTACGCGTGTTCACTCTGATGTCTGTGATCTCGTTTGGCACGAGTCCTTCCAGCATCACCGAAACAGATTGCCTGTTGAGGCGCTTCATGTTACCATCCGGTACCTCAGGGACAAAAAGGATAGTGTTTGTCACGGGTCTCCTTGGCACTCTGTCATTCAACGTACTCGATGACGAAGATGTTCTGACGTTCCGCCTCTTCGCTTTACGGCTCAGCACCAGCTTAAAATCGTCGTCGTCAGAAGGCTCTTCGCTGCTCATTGAGTAACCAAGAGTGCCCTCGCTGTCGTAGTCGCTGTAGAGTCCCGTACGCTTCCTGGATGCGGCCACCGCCGACGCCGCCGTAACTGGCGGACGTCCGTGGGGGTCCACGTCCATCACCGACGGACACGGATGTGATAATCGCGAAGTTCACTTAAAATTAGGTGAAAAAAGAGAGCACCTACTGAAACTGCGATCTGCTAAGCAATCACTTCGTCGTCGTCCGTCCGGGGTCAAGTTGATTCAAAACCATCCGGAGCTGGCATCGCTGTGTGTCGTAGCAAGCGCAGCTGCACAGGACGTGTTCGATGGTCTCTTCAGTTCTGCAGTAGTCGCATGTAGGAGTGTCTGCCATACCAATGCGAAAGGAGTACACCTTTGTAAATGCAACACCCAACCAAAGGCGGCATAACAGTGTCGCATCGGAGCGGTAAAGTTGTGATGGTAGCTTTATCTTGAGCGAAGGATTCAGTTCATAAAATTGACACCTTTGGAAGCTCGTAGACGACCAGAACGTGCATGTGAGATCTCGAGCCAGCAGGTAAAGTTGTCTTGCTGCATCATTCCTTGATAAAGGAATCGGGACTACACGGGTTCCTTCATGGGCTGAGCGGGCTGCATCATCGGCTAATTGATTTCATGTAATACCGATATGTCCAGGCAACCATTGTTATATAATATCATGCCCTCGTGCTAGAACTTCATGACGGCAATGTATTATTTCTTGTACCAATTGTTCATGACTCCTCCTACGCATGGTAGACTGCAAACTCTGAAGCGCTGCCTTCGAATCACAGAATATGACCCATTTTCCTGGACGTTCTTGAACGAGATATTGTAAAGCAGCCCTTATAGCAGCAAGCTCTGATGCCGTAGATGTAGTGATATGCGACAACGTAAACTTGATTGTCATTGCTGCAGCCGGAATTACAGTGGCACCTGATGAGCTGCTGGACGAGACGGACCCATCAGTGTATATCTGCGTTCGGTCCAAGTACAACTTATGTAATAGTAGCAGTGTTGCTTGCTTCAATGCTACTCTGGAGTGATTGCTTTTCTTTTTGATACCCGAAATTTCTAGACGACCTTGCGGCAGGTGGAGGCACCACAAAGGACATGTCATTCTCGCAGCTGGCGTATATCCTGATGGAATGCTGTTTAGGCGCTTGGCTATGACGTCTGAAAACGTAGCACGTGGTCTTCCGGAGAGTAGAAGGGCCAAGTGGTGGTCGGGGACACGGCTAGCATGTTGAATGTGCGCTCTGAGGCAATCCACAACTCTATATGTCCTGACCGGATGGTCTTTGGCAAGCATGATTGTGGCATAAGTAGAAGCGCATCGGGGCAGTCCGAGACAGATACGCAGTGCCTGACCCTGCAAACTCTCCAATGAATGAGTATTGAATTTGCAAGTGTTAGTCAGTACCGGCAAGCTGTAGCGCAATAGACCCAGAAATAGGGCCCTGTACAGCTGTAGCATGGAGGCCACAGAAGTTCCCCATGCTTTCCCGCACATTAATTTCATTATATGCACAATAGATAGTAGTCTCTTCTTCAAGTACGATTCAGAGTGTGAATTATGGCTACGAGGTAAGGCAAAAGAAGGCTCTCATGTCTCCTGACGAGGACTTGATCCCAATAAATGCCAGAGTCGAAGCACGGGCGTCGCCCACATGTTCCCTGTTATCTTTTACAGCCAACAATCAGCAAGCTGTCGCTCAAAAAACTTTGAATAATAAGAACACACAATATGGTTAGTGTATGCTTATTAATTTTATTCTTCTAATTTTTATTTTTGTTTATTATAGTTAGCGAATAACCATCGGGAAAATGGCGACAACTCTTCCATTTATCTTCTCTTTGATGAAAAAACACAAGGATGCGCAAGAGCAAAAAAAGTGCCATAGAATGATTTCAACGAAAGCGGAAACACAAGCGTCAGAGCAGAAGCATCAGCTAATAGGATGCCTTCAGAATGTTTTGTAGATCGCTGTGTAAGCGCTTTCGTTTTGTGTTTTTTGACCAGCGTTGATGCGAACAAGAAACTGTATATATCGGTATACTGGTGAATTGAACCGCTCATAAACTCCGCTTTGCCGAAGGTGCTCTAACACTTGGCTGTATACTCACACGCAAGCAACAGGACAGCACCGCTGCTGCAAAGCTGCCTCCAATCCTAGAATGGTAGGGGAAAGAGCTCGGAGGCAGCTTTGCAGCTGCAGTGCCAGTTGTACGTGTTCATACGCAGTGGTGATGAGCTTCGGACTGGGCGGAGCCCGAACGCCATGACGTCAATACAGGAGGAGGAAGCAACAAAAAGGGAGAAGGCAGGGAGGTTAACCAGAAAGACATCCGGTTGGCTACCCTACACTGGGGGATTAGGGAAGGGGACAAGAAGAGCTTTAGTATGTCTATGGCACCTACCGCTATTTTCAGACAAAAAATCTGTCTATAGAAAGTGAAACGCCTGCAAGTGAACTGTGATCGCACCGACCAGAGGAACTCAGAGACGCCTGGACAAGAGTGCTTTCGAAGTGAATCCAGAGGCGGCGCCACCGACATAAATCTGCGCACCATCGATTGATACGCCGGAGTTTCGTGCAGGGAATGGCCACGCTTGGTTGCACTTCTCTCTAGCGCTCTCGCACGGATATCACACCAACTTTCAGCGTTAGTTATTTGGGAAAGCAACAGGAGGGCTGCTTCGCGCTCTGTGCAACAGGTGGCAGCTGTGAGCAGTAGTTGGCGGTGCGTCGATGACAGCCGGGAAAAGGGCTGTTGCTGACAGGAAATAGGGTTTCCATGGGCTTGTAAGAATACGAAGTGAAGTCGCGTTATATGTATGCGTGTTAGTTTTTTGAAAGAAAACTTGCTTGCACCCGAGTATTAAGGCGAAAGTCTTATATGTCTCATGCAACCATAGAATCGACCGTCGGCGTACGGTGATGTGACGCCGGATGAACATGGTTCATCTTTTAACTGATTAAGATGGCGCGCACAGACACAAACACTGAGAACATGAAATTGCACAGACCAAGTGTCCTTTTCTAGTGTTCTAGTTCTAGTGTCCGTGTCTATGTGCGTGCCTTTTATCAGTTAAAAGATGAACCAATACCAACTAGCCCAATTATCTGTGCTAGTGTCCATAGTCATTGATTTCACTATGAAGTCACTTCAACGTCACTGTGAAGTCACTGTGATGTCACTATGAAATCATTAGGATTACACAAAATTTGACACTGTGACGTCACGAACCCGTCATACCGTGACGTAATCACGCGATGATTATTTTTTCCATCGCTCAGTTTTGCACCGCGGTTATTTACCGCCTTTTCCTGGACATATGGAACCTTTGCCTTAATAAACAAAATACGAGTCTATAAAGGTCAATGTTCATGAACAATTTATGAATGTGACCTGATTTTAGCATTGGATTCTTCAGAAGGTACTCTTGATATACAAGCATAATCTCCAACATCCTGCTATGTCCAATTGATTTGTTTCTTCGGCAACTTAAGCATCATGTGATCGAAAGTGTCCGTGAACACCAAGGCCAATGTTCTCGCTCAAGAACACTCTGGTACAACACTTTCACATTACGTCCGTAACAGAGCTCAGATAGTTCATACGCATTTGCTTAAGATGTTCTTTTCTTCTCAATCGATGGTTTGATTCTCCATATCTTTTATCCGAAAGCTTTCTGTTCCTGATGTAATACTGCACTGCCTTCAACAGCGCGAACAACATTTCTGAACCACAGATGGTTTCTATGTGAGATCAATTAAGGGTGAATTTCGCAGAATATCCGGTGTTGGCGTCCGCATTGTTCACGTGCGTAAACTTCAAACATGTGAGCACGCAAAGAAATAATAAATCTACTCGAATAGGGGGTAATTAAACCCAGGACTTTGGCAAAGCAAGCAAATGTTTTAGCACAGAGCCATGTCAGGGCTTGAAACTGTTTTCGGAAAGAAATCTTATAAGAAAGTAATGTTGTGCATGGCGCATCCTTAACAGCCTGTAATATTGCGTGCCGTAAAGCTAAATTCACACCCTGAGTCAGAGCATGTGGATTGTGCAAGGAATGGCTGGTTTAAATACCCGCCAATTAGGAAGCGCTCGGACGCAATCATAGCCATAAATAACAACAGCCTCAACCGAGTGTGCAGTGGCAGAGTACGCGTGTTCTCTATGGATGCGTAGTGAATACCGAAAAGATGGAGCGTCACGCCGAAAAGCTACGAAAGCGCTTTTGAAGTTTCTGCGAGCAACCCGCCTCGTCAAACGATTGTGACTTTTCAGTGTGTGTGTGTTTTCCCCTTCCATTCCTCTCTTCAATTCGCATTCCAGTTTCTTTAATTTTCTGTCATGCCTTGCCACTTCCCCTGTGCAGTGTAACAAACCAGGTATTTGCTTTATGGTTAACACCCCTGCATTTCTTCATAACCATGTCTCTCTCTCTCTACTTGTATTTGCAGTAGGTATTTTAGAATGCCTTTACGCCTTCAATTTCTTCTGGCACGGCTGAGGTGTCCACCGAGAGGTGAAGCGAGACTACCGATTGAGAAGAATATACGAACACAGCCCGACTACGCTGTTGCATTACACTCTTGAAGGTAAAACTCAAGCATCCCGCAAGATTTTTTTTCACTGCCTCCGTGATCGGCCCACTTTTGACCAAGTGACGATCCTCGTGTTACGACGTGGTCATGTGACGTCACATTATTTGGTGATCTGTGACGTCTGTTCGCTTGATCTTTACTGCAGTAGCAATTATTTGGAGACTTTAGACAGGCTCTAGCCGTTGGCGTCGGCGATGCCGTCATGTTCTCCATAAAGTACAAATCGAAAACATTTCTCCCCGCATCGTATATTTTAACGGTGAAAAAAAAAACACGTGAGCGCGGGCTAGGAACTCGGCTGAAGCAGAGATGAAAAAAGCTGGCGGCCAGCCTCACTTTGTGTGATATTACAATTTGTTCCTTTTGCAATCATTGCTTCTCCCTTACGGTGACACTGTGATTTATTTGCATCACTCCGAGGGACACTGATGTTGAATTTTTGTGTTTAGCCTCCGCCTTAAAAAGGAAAATCGCATCCGCTACCGCAGAGACTTTCATATAGCCACTACGAGAAAATAGGCCACGCTGCATATATTTCCATCGTTACAAAACTTCGAACGACGCATGGAAATGCCGCAACAGTTGAAGCCTTCACAGCAAAGAGGAGTCGTTTTTTCTACTTCCAAAATAACGAGTCGAGCGCATCGTGGAGCAAAAAAGCACAGAACTAGGCTCATGCTTTTGATGTGCCCATTTGCATCAACCGCGCTTGTTGCGAATGCTCTTTGTTGCATCGCCTTTATTCGTGCTCTTGAATATGTGCATGTTTCGTATAGGTGGGCCACGAATGGCGCTAGACCACGCACGCAAGCCTATTCAAAAGTCTGTTCTTTTCCTCAGATGTTTCACCGAAGCTAGTGCGCATTTGCCACTCAAGCAACATGAACAACCACATAAAAAAACAGACAATAAAAGGGAAGCAGAGTTGCTTTAAGCTGCTCCCTAGACATCAACACAACGAAACTGTTGCGTTGATGGTCGCAGCCAAGGTCTAAATAAATAAAAAATTGGGGTCCATTTGTCATGCGTAGCCCGCAATGGAAGGCACCCTCTTTTGTGAGAAAGAGGAAAAAAGCACGTTTACTCCTTCGATCAATGGAAAAGCAAAAACCAAAGAATAAGCGGGAAATATTAGGAATTACACTCCTGCCTTTTGCAGTCGTCGATTGTGTGGTGTCTGTCTTCTGTTTGACGCCCATGGGCTGTTGTTTATGGGGTGACGTAGATTTTTTTTGTGCGTCAGATACTGGACATCTGGTGTGAGTCATTGCATCAACATTGGTGAATTTACGAAGAAGCACTGACTGGAAACCTCCTGTATTTCGTCATACACTGAACGTCCCCATTTCTGCAACTGCTAAGGCTGGTATCGCCGTTCAGGAAAAAAGCAGTGACACTCTGACAAGCATTGTGTAGTGATAAACTACCTAATAAGGCGAAAGCCTCAGCCTGCTCATGGCTGCTGGATGACTCATATATTGCGGTAGTGCAACGTCGGCGTCAAGACGACTAATGCCGAAAATCACGCATATCTTCGAAATGAATTAGGACGAGCAGGCGAAGCGTTAGGAAATTAGAACACGCGCCCACTCGCCTATGTACCTAAGTGACAATGCATCTGTCCCACATATATGTTTTATTTGTCATAACTCATATGTTGCCTTAAGTTATGCGTTCCGTTTTGCCTTCACTGTTACCCCCTTGTGCCCTATGAAATATAGAGCCAAAGGTTAGTCTTCAAAGAAGGCACATTCCCGAGACGCTACTTCCCACTCTTTAGCGGTTCCATCCAATAGCGCCGCGAAAAGGCCCACCACTTTTACGAAAGAAACAGAGAAGCCTCCTTCTCTTGAGGAATGGCCCACGCTCCCAACGCGCTCTTCTGCCAAGAAACCTCTGCAGGTTGTGGTCACACCAGAGCCGTCTCCAGCTATGGAAGATTTGCCTAAAACTGATCGTCAAGTGATCTCGGTGCTGCGTTCCCTCATAGATGCCATCCGAGCGATATTAGTGGACAAGAAGACACCATCTGCTCGAAGCGCACATGGATTATTGGACACTCTAAGCCCAGTGCTTGAATCTCTTAACTAGGAAGATGGCTACTCACACCTCATCATTTCGTAAAGAATTCAAGGCTGCATCCGTCATCCAAAGGAACGCCAGAGGACTAAAATCACGTCTTTCAGATTTTCGTCAGTTTGTGTTTACCAACGTGTTTCCACTCATCGTCATTTGTGAACCCAATTTGTCGAAACCAGTAAGACTGTCGGGGTACGAAGCTGTCATGTCTTCAACGAACGGTGCGTGCAGCAAAATTATCGTCTTTGTTCGTCGTGAACTGACGTATGTTGTGCAACCAATTGCACCTCACGATGATAATCAGTATGTCTGCATCACGGTGAAAAAGAACAAACTCATGTTTACTCTCATAGGCGTTTATATATCGCCGTCGAATAATCTCGACTCCAGGAGATTAGCGGATATTTTGAGAGTGTGTCCTGCACCATGGGTCATCATAGGTGATTTCAATGCGCACAATCACGCATGGGGAAGTACGCGGACAAATGCAAGAGGACGCAGGTTAGCGAACATCGCCTACAGCTATGGCCTTACTCTCCTGAACGACGGCAGCCCCACTTTTCTTCGAGGGGTGACATACGGCAGCTGTCTCGGCCTTGCCTTTGTCTATAACTCCCTCGCGAGATACGTCAAGTGGTTTCCAGATGTTGAGACACGAGGAAGGGATCACATTCCAATCTACCTTAACATCAAAGGCTTGTCTACTTATGGTCCATGGACGACCATTCGAGCAGTCCAATGGACCAACTTCAAATCTGACATGGAAGATGCTTGCAGCGATGGCCTACAATCTGGGTTAGAGCAAACAATTAGGAGCACAATGCAGAACGCCACTCGCACGGCTACGATATCTTCCACACGAAATGACTTTGATATAGAGTTGGAACGACTCCGAGCGCAGCGACGCTGGGTGGAGCGTCGGTATCGGCGTACAAAATCGATTCACGATCTTAGGGCAGCCAGGAGGATGCAAAAGAAGATTCGGCGTCGCATGGATAGATTAGCGTCGGAACGATGGACAACGTTTTGCCAGTCACTAGACCCTCGCAAGCCACTCTTACACATTTGGAAAACGGTGCAAGGTCTGCATCATTTTACGGAGCAGCGCTTTCCATTCAAAGCGCTCGCGCTATTTCAAAGGAGGCAAGACATCGATGTCGCAGAAGATTTCTGTGCGCAGATCGCCAACCAAGCCACTCGTCCAGATTCTCCAGTGAGAGGTGACGTCCCCCGTTCCCGTGACTACCACATGGACCTCCTTTTTACAATGGAGGAGCTCGAGGCGGCACTAGCTCTCTGCAGGCGTTCAACTTCTCCGGGCCCAGATGGTATTCCGTACCGAGCCTTGTGCAACCTTGGGGAAGGTGCAAGGAGAGAACTGTTGAGCCTCTACAACATGTCGTAGCAGGATGGCAATGTTCCTGATGACTGGAAAGTAAGCCGCTTGTTACCCATCTTGAAGCAGGGCAAATTCCCACTCGAACTCACCTCATACCGCCCAATAGTACTGGCCAGCTGCGTAGGGAAGATAATGGAACGAATGATACTAGGACGCCTGGAGTGGTATCTTGAATACTACAAGATTTATCCGAATTCAATGGCTGGTTTTCGACGCGACCGCTCTTCTATTGACAATGTCATTGATCTAGTTTCGTACATTCAGCACGAAAGATCACGTAGGCGACTATCTGCAGCTCTGTTTCTAGATGTGAAAGGCGCTTATGATAATGTACTACATGAAGCCATTTTTGGTGCTCTTGCGGTGGTTGGCTTTGGTGGTAGAGTCTTTGGGTGGATTTCGAATTACTTGGCTGCAAGATCATTCTTTGTGTTAACAGAAGATGGCCCATCTACGCGACGCTATACTTCCAGGGGTGTTCCTCAAGGCGGAGTTCTTAGCCCGACACTTTTCAATCTTGCACTAATTGGTCTTGCTGAATACTTGGCAAGCACCATTAAAATCTCAATATACGCAGACGACATCTGTGTCTGGACTTCCGCAGTCACACGTCCTCAGATACGTTCCCGGCTTCAAAAAGCAGCAACTATGATTGCCGACTACTTGTTAAAACAAGGTCTCAGCATATCACCAGAAAAATGCATGCTGGTGGCCTTCACTCGCAAAGCAATGACCCCTTATGTCATCTCAATCTGCGGGCGACCGATTTCTTACGCCAAAACCCACCGGTTTCTGGGCATCATTATTGATAGGGACCTCTGTTGGAGTCCGCATGTGACCTATATGAAGAAGCGCCTGGCCGCTGTTTCCCAACTGTTCAAGTTCGTGGCAGGAAAAACGTGGGGGATGTCAGTAGACGCAATGATGGAGCTCTACAGAGCCCTGTTTCTCGCTTTCCTCAGATATAGCTTGCCCGTGCTTAGCAATAGCTGCAAGACCAATGTTCGTGTTCTACAGGCAGTACAAGCCCAAGTGCTGAGAGTGTGCCTCGGTCTGCCCAGATGTACGTCAACGGAAGCAACAATTGCAATTGCTGGTGACTATCCGATACAAACTCACATTGTTGTAGAAGTCCTGATAACGCACATCAGACACTTCGCACGTGCTCCATGTCATCACCTTGCACTGTTGCCTTCAGAGAGACGCCAAGCATGATTCGCCAAAATGGTTGTGAAATACAACGATAAACTTCCCTCGGGCTTCACTCCTGCATCTAAACCATCCATACCGCCTTGGTGTCTTATTCGACCCACAGTGCATCTGTGTGTACCAGGGATCCGGAGTAAATCTGAGATATCGTCGCCTGTGCTGAAACAACTGTCTCTTCTTCTTTTGCACGAGAAATATTCAGACAGCATACATGTATACACCGATGGTTCCACGAACCGCGTCTTCCTCAGGGGCAGTAGTTGTCCCAGCAAGAGGTGTTACCATCAGCTTTAGGGCGGACCACTCCACGGCATCTACAGCTGCGGAACTAGCTGCTTTGCGCACTGCACTTCGTGTGGTCAATCGGCAACCACCGCAACAATGGTCGATTTTCAGCGACTCAAGGGCTGCCCTACAATCTGTGCTCTCAGCACTGCGTCGCGGGTCATACGAACAGCTTGTTTTCGAAATTCGATGCCTTCTCCATACTTCACACGAGAAAGGGCATCATGCGACGCTTCAATGGCTGCCAAGTCACTGCGGCATCATAGGGAACGAACATGCCGATACAGCCGCGCGGGCAGCCCTTCAAAGAACACGAGAAGAAGCCATACCACTTTCGCGGACCGATGCTGCCAGTAATCTTCGGCGACTTGCGCGTGAAATCACGTTTTCACTATGGTGCCCACCAAGCATCGATACGAATCGTCAACACCACCTATCCTCTTTGATGGCTCTCCGCATGCCCACTGGACTAGACCGAAGAGAAACCACCCTTCTTCATCACTTATGGCTAGGAGTGGCATTTACAAAATCTTATTCCTTTGTCATAGGAATGGCCGACAACGCTCTCTGCGATGCCTGTCATTGCGAAAAGACGCTACACCACATCCTGTGTGACTGTCCGTTGTATGAAATCCAGAGACAGTCACTGGCGTCCGCTTTTGCGTGCATCGACAACAGCCAAATGTCTGTGGACACTATTCTGTCAAGTGCCCGAGAAAAGACATTGCAACAGAAGGCGACGAAAGCTCTGTTGAAATTCCTACGCCACACGGGCTTGAACAAGCGACTGTAACAGCAACGTCACACACCGCGAAAGACAATACTGGACTATGACTGAGTGTGCGCGCGTGTGCTGCCGAATGTGCTGTGTTTCTCTCTTCCCTCTCTGCTCTGTATCCTTCATCTCCCCCATCCCTCTCCCATGCGCAGGGTAGCAAACCAGCTGCCTATAGGCTGGTTAACCTCCCTGCCGTTCTTTTCCCCCTGTTTTCCTTCCTTTCCTAGAGCCAAAAGTTCTTTAACGGGATCAAGCCTGACGATGCTGAAGTTGAGATCTATGTAGGTTTTCTATATATACAGGTGTTTATTGAGGGGTGATCCTTCTGGGTGCTCCAACCATACATGATTGTTTTGTTTCCTTACGAGGCTGGACTTGTACGAAGGCTTGATTATCAGCTCTCTTTATGTGTATTTCGGTGGTTTCGTCATCAGATATGTTTGTAGGAAGGCATTGCACCTTTTTGTGAACGTTCATCGGGATGTTCGCCAGTTAATCTTTCATTTCGTACTGCCCATTGCCGCGCCTTAAATGCCTGATACTCAAGAACGGATGCCGTGAAGCATTTTGTCGCTGCTTCCCGAGTCATCACCTTCAGTGTAGCAGCTTGTCATCGGCATGACCGCTTTGCCGTTGCTTTCCCAACTCTCGACTCCAGGCTAACGCTAGCTTGCTGTCTGCGTAGACGTTGAGCCGCCGCACTTCGCGCCCTTTCCCACGAACTAACAGCTTCTAGTCAGCATTGCCGCTCTGCCTTTCACGGGCAAGAGTGCTTTAACGATCCTTTTCACCCATGGCAGAAAGAAAACAAATAGTCTGGAACGCGCCTATTCTTAACTTTCATCAGCCATCGTCATAGTCAAGACGTATAGTGGGTACATTGCATGAGCCGTGATGGCAGAAAGAAAGTGTGTGGTCTGAAAAGCGCTTTATTTTCATCGACATGAGTGTCATCATTGTCGGACAATGGACAAGCAGAAATGCTAAGGTGAGTCGCCCCTAAAAATAGTCGCCACCATGTCACTGATAGCCCAAATTCGCGACATAATTGTAACGTAGACACTACGCCATTGTGACGTCGCGTAACATGATGTCGGCTCATTGCATTATCTCGAGACATCATCTCCGGTTCGACACCGCTCAACATGAACACAACCAGAATGCACACAGGACATCCTCGCTTGTCACCGTGATATAGAATGGGCGTTTGGTCTAAGTTAAACCCATCTCGGAAGAACCACGAAACCGTGTGAGCTGCAGAAAGCTTACAATGCCTACATTGGAAAACTGGGTGGTTGCCAAAAGCTGTCAGGTGTGGGTGAACGCGAATCAATGCAGAATACTTAGGAAAAGAGAAGCCTGCTTCGCCTTTCAGTTGTCTTCGACAAATGCACAAAGGACCATGTACCACAGCTCAGGCTAGTTGGTGACATAGAATAGACATAATTGCACAAAGTAAATTGAACGAGAACAGGTAAGGGGGCCCAACCTAGTGACTGTGTTCTGCCCTTGCATTTTTCCTCATTAAATTTCCAATTGGAGTTATTTTCAAGTGCGTGTATTTCATTTATTATGCAAGAAATTCACTTTCATTCCAGCAATCTAGCCCGATGAGCAAAAAATGCTCTAGCACTCAGGTAAGTCTCCCTTTCTTTCGAAACTGCGCTTCAACTTTGCTCTAAAAAAATAAGCGGCATAAATTTTGCTAAACTAGTGTTTTGTACCCATTACGCTTTTACGTGGTTTCGTTGCAAACTTTACCAGAAAACAATGAACAAAGATCATAAAAGCAGGATGAATAACCCATTCGGCGAGCAATTTGTAAGCTGTCTCTCAGCGTACCCATGCTTAAATTTTCGAGATGACGTATTTCCACGAGTGGACCACGCTTTTTCCACGTGATAAGCATAAAACCGACGTGGTTCACTATCTTCACAAATGAAACTCGGCTACTACTGCCCAACAAATATATTGCATTCACACGTGAGCCCTAAAAAAAACTAACAATGAAGGGATGTGGGTGGCACAATCTGAAAGTCTACTTCCACAATTGAAAACCCTACGGGAGAGATATTGCGTGGAAATGTTCTTTCTTATTTTTTTTCCTGCTTCCAAGCTGTTCCTCTAAATTTAAGTGCCCGGAACTATTTCCCTTCCGAGTAATGCATGTTTTTCTGTGTAATCCTATCATACTTCTGAGATACACGTTGAAATGTAGAAAGCTTCACTACCATGAAGGATATGAGTGACTGTTACAGGATTGCAGCCTTCAAAACATGAACAAAACACGTACACCTAAATAGGACCATCCTACAATTTAAAGAGCTCAGAGCATGAGTACGCTATTGGTACTAGAGTGAGTTGCAAGAACAAGGTTTTCATCGCAAATCATTGATATCAGATTCCTGAAACACCTTTTTTGGTACAAATAATGGCATTTGATAATTCTGGCGAGATCGATATAGAAACACGAAAATCGTGAACTTCAGAATGCTGTGCATTACGCAACAATAAAATGTAGTTGAAACATTTGGAGGGCTCTCTCCTTCGATACCACTGCATTATGGCGAATGCTGCATTTTCACTCAGTCCAGAATTATTTTTCATTGTAACTTACTTGGAGTTTCAAGGCCCCTAAAATATATGGTAGACTGCTCATCCCACAATTATTCGAATGCTCGTAACCACAAATGAGTTACGTACCTTCACAGTCTGGCAACAATGAACTAGTAAAGAGGTATAGGGAGCGCTACTAACGTGATCAGTTTTCGTGATTTGTGTACGTGGGGTAGCGCTCAAATCATGGACGATAGATTTGAGAGAAAAAACTGACTGTTAAAATGTCATAAATCCTGGTCCGCCAATAGTATTATAGTGAGCTAACACAATAAAACCGAGTTTTTATCAAGGAATGCTCACAAGAATTTTCTAAAACAGCTTTTTAGTAATAGCACATTAGTTTGAAAAAAGTGGCAAGATATTTATAAAAACACTTTTCATTTCTGCAGATTACACAAGAAAAAAATATACTAATGTTCAAAAATGCACGATAACTTCAAGTGGCTCCTCCGACACTACTGAAATACGTCAAAAGCTTCATCTTCCACTGAGTTCACTGTGTTATTTTTTACGAAGTATCTAGTTAAGAATTTCAAAATCTCGAAATTCATGACAAACAACTGATCTCACAGTCGTAGCAATACATGCAACCTCACGTGAATTGCTAGGCGCCTCAGTTTGATAATAACAATATACTAGATCAGTCTACGATTAGGCGATATTGCGGCGAGTTCGAATTGCAGGGACGTGGACGATTTCAGTGCTTGTTCAAGCGGGAAAACTCTCGGAACATGCATGAAGTACCTATACCAAAAAGTGTAGACTTCCAAATGCATACGCCGTAACCCCGCCTCTAGCATTACAGTCGGGCAACAAGACCAATCTAAAGTTTAAGGTCAGAACGTTGTTTAAAAATTCACTTGTGTATATGCCGCTGATTTTTTTTACCTTAGTTGGAAAGGAAATTTATTATATTTACAGAAGAGAAAAACCGGATAGGCGGAGCGCACTCTTCATTCATATTGAAGACGCAGCTGTAGCATTTGTTGGTTCGCTTTCGTTTTGTCTACACCTGTGCGTAGATTTTGTGCATCCTTTGTGTTTGAGCAGTGCGTGAAGTGTCGAGCTGCGAACGTTTTTGCTTGGCGCTCGTACAATGTGTGTTTTTTTCGTGCGTTCTTTGTGCTTAAGCAGTGCGCTGCACGTTTCGTTCTGCCTGCCGTTCTTCACCTGAATTCCTTGTTTTTGCATTCCTTGCAATCCTTGAATTCCTTGCAATCCCTTGTTTTTCGACCTTAGTTCAGGGTATCATAATACTGTCTGATTAACCGCTCTCGCGTCCTTTGACCTCTCTTTCTCTTTCAATCGATTTGATCTGGCAAACCAAGAGATGCATTAAACAACCGTCGTTTCCCAAAAAAAAAAACAAACAAGTATCCGTCTCTCACACAAAATTTTTAATAACAGCTGGCATTACAGTTCGAATGTTGTCGTGACCGAAAGGTTCAACAGTTTCGTTATACCTCTATTCACGTATTTGTAATCAGTCTCACCTGTTCCGAAAACTCAATTTCCATTCTTTTGTTCAGACGTTCTCATGACATGACTCTGAACACGTGTTAGGCCCCTAAAGCACCCACGGGAGTGAACAATGCCACTGATTAAATTTAAACATCTATGCGGCATTCGGTGACAACGTCGACCGGCCTTAATAACGTTCTGTAAACGGATTCTTCTCCACACGGAAATAATTTAATTCTTCTCCGAGTCGATCCTGGCGTAGTAGTTGATATGAGTACAATAACATGTTGTTCAGGGATAGAGCGGTTGACTGGGCTAGTTGGTATGGCATACTTGGGTTTTAGCAGCGCGAAAAATGCACGAAGGACAAGAAAAGGACGAGACAAGCACTGACTTCCAACTAAAATTTTATTGACGGGAAGGCCGTTAATATGCAATGGAGCACAACGAGTGAAAAATGACAAATTTTAAGATACAATTATCACCGATCGCTATGCCTGCTGCGCCGACCCTCGCACCTCAAGAAACATATCTCTTTATCTGATAGGGCGACTGATGGCTTGCTTACGCATGCGCTGCTTTCAAGCTCCATTTGAGCAGCCTCATAAATTATACGCACGTTTTCCTCTTTAATCTTGCATAGAACTGTTGTTTTTTCAAACAGCGGAGTGCACCCACACGTGCTCACGTGTTGCGCTAAGAAGCCATCTTTTCCGCCACGAACATTATTGGCGTGTTCCCGTAAGCGATCGTTTAAGCATCTGCCCGTCTGGCCCACATAACATGCACCGCAAGAAAATGGGGTCCTGTAAACGACGCCTAACGCGCAGTCCACAAACTGCGTCCTGTGCCTAACCATACTGCCCTGTAAAGAGTTTGGGAAAACGGTGTATGGTTAGGCACAGGACGCAGTTTGTGGACTGCGCGTTAGGCGTCGTTTACAGGACCCCATTTTCTTGCGGTGCATGTTATGTGGGCCAGACGGGCAGATGCTTAAACGATCGCTTACGGGAACACGCCAATAATGTTCGTGGCGGAAAAGATGGCTTCTTAGCGCAACACGTGAGCACGTGTGGGTGCACTCCGCTGTTTGAAAAAACAACAGTTCTATGCAAGATTAAAGAGGAAAACGTGCGTATAATTTATGAGGCTGCTCAAATGGAGCTTGAAAGCAGCGCATGCGTAAGCAAGCCATCAGTCGCCCTATCAGATAAAGAGATATGTTTCTTGAGGTGCGAGGGTCGGCGCAGCAGGCATAGCGATCGGTGATAATTGTATCTTAAAATTTGTCATTTTTCACTCGTTGTGCTCCATTGCATATTAACGGCCTTCCCGTCAATAAAATTTTAGTTGGAAGTCAGTGCTTGTCTCGTCCTTTTCTTGTCCTTCGTGCATTTTTCGCGCTGCTAAAACCCAAGTTGTTCAGGGGTTCCTAGCCGAGAGCTCGAAAAATTTTTTGCCATCACACATAGTTGCGTGCGTGTTTGGTTC